>NC_048596.1:76954086-77144086 GCF_003668045.3 Cricetulus griseus
CCCCTTACATTCAGGTATGTAACCCCATATGTGGTCACGGCCTACATCTTAAGAAGCTGGAATCTGTGTGTCTGCACTGCTCTCCCCACCTCTCTGATGTGGTAAAATGGCTATTTTACAGAAACTGCTCATTTAGTTTTTGGAACCGAAGTCACAGAGAGCTACACATCCAGTTTTCATTAGCCATGACAGGTTTTCTAAAGCTTCCTTGTTTGTGTGGGGGATGTGCAAAGTTGTAAGCTTTCCCACTAAGGGTGTCTCTGCCAAGGGTGTGCAAGGTGTGCGGGCTTTCCCACTTTTGATTTTTCGTCTAGTGTACTATGCCTTTGTTTTTCCCCTCTTGAGGAAAAAAAAGGAAGAGCATTTGCAGGTTTTTCAGCCTAATTGAAATATTTTCTGCATCAAATATATTCAATGTAGTAAAAAGTACAGATGTTATTGCTTTAATTTTATAATCCAATTATTCTTTTATTCCTAGTTGTCTTCAGGATAAATTAACTCTTATCAGCTATTCAAATAGGTAATTATCATAAAGCTAAATGCCACACAACCCCATAATCCATGTCATTATATAGAGTCAGCTGGAGTAAAGCCATCCTCAGAGTCAGAGGAAACTCCAAATTTACTATTCGTCAGAATCCCACTCCCAAAAAAAAATACCCAAGTGAAATTTAACAAGGAAATGATTAGTTCTTTGAGGAGAAGGATTCAGAGATGGGGTTTCATTGTAGCAGAATAAATTCTAAACTTGAAGCAAAATATAAAGTGTTTGGACACAAGGTCTGGAATTAATTGATTGCATGACTTTTTTTTGAGATTCTTGTGTCCCTCTGAGTCTCCATTTCAAGCTCTCTAACAGAAAGGCTTAGAATGTTCTATCTCTAATACTTCCAACCCATAAATCTCAAAGACTTCATGCATTTCAAGGTGCTATAATATTCCACTCAGGACATCTCCGGAATCAAACCTGGTGTTTTTAATAGGTAATAAGGCAAGGTATGTGATTTTCAAGAACAAAACTAAATTAGTCTGATTGGTACAAGGCAAGGGCGGGGTTAAGGTTAGAAAAATGGAATATGTAGATACAAAATTTAAGAACGTCTTCCCAAAATGCAGTAGTCATAACAAACAATATTTTTGATGTTTGTTGGGTACTCACAAAATATGCTGGTCTGATTGGTCAGCAAGCCCCAGGGGTTCACCCATCTCTGCCTTCCCAGTGCTGGGATAACACACATGCAACACCACACATGGCTTTTTCCTATGTTGGTTCTTAGGGATCAAACTCAGATTCTCAAGTCAGTATGGAAAGCTTTAATAACTGAGTTACTCCTTCAACTGCATAAGCACTATTGTAAGAAATCAAAATTAATGGAAAAATTCACAATTAACCAATATCAATATTTTAGATAAGGTAGGACTAATATTTAAGAAGAAGTCTTACTTGGGGTTTTCTTAAAATACCCTTCCCATTTCTCAGATACATACAGGGATAATGCTCACCTACTGGTTTCACTGAAACTCTAGTCCAGAGAGGGTCTTCAGGAGTTCTTCTCCACAGGGCCCAAGAACCCAAGCCATTTCCATGACAGCTACAGCATGGAACACTAGTGTGTTGGTCAGGCTGAAGGATGCTGCAAAAGAAATAGGCCAGGCAACACTGCTTGGGAGGCCTGGGACCAGTGGATAGCCCAGAGACCTAGGTTAGAACAAGCACAACTAGCCAACATCAACAACAACAAAAATCAATGAAATGACTCCTGATGATATGTTATACTTATAGATTAGTGCCTTCTCCAGTTGTCATCAGAGAGACTTCCTCCAATAGCAGATGAGAGCAGGTGCAGAGACCCACAGCCAGACATTATGTGGAGAGATTCTAAATTGGAGGTCTCCATCGGGTCCCTCCCCCACAAAATAAGGGGAGGAAAGATTGTGGAATTCAGAGGGGATGGAGGACAGCATAAGAACACGGCCCACTGAATCAACTAAGTAGGGCTGATATAGGCTCAGAGAGACTGAAGGAATAAGCATGGGGCCTGCATGGGTCTGCATGAAGTCCTCTGTGTATATGCTATGGCTGTTAGTTTGATGTTTCCGTGGGACTCCTAACAGTGGGATGGGGTGTATCTCTGACTCTTTTGCCTGCTCTTGGGACTCCTTTCCTCCTATTGAGTTACCTTGTCCAGGCTCACTATGAGGGATTTTTGCCTTGACTTATCTATCTTGTGTTGCTGTGTTCGGTTGTTGTCTCTTGGAGGCTTGCTCCTTTATGAAGGGAAGAAGAGCAGGAGTAGATCTGTGAGATTGGGGAGGTGGGTGTGTGTGGTTGAGATGTATTGTATGAGAGAGGAATCTATTTTCAATTTTAAAAGAAAGATTTTTAAAGAGAGGAAGTGGGCCAGAGATCTCTTGAGAACAGAGGGTGACTTCTCTCCCACATTGCATGCCTATGAAGAAGTCAACACTGCATGATTTTTACTGCAGGTTCAAGGATGAGGATACAGTCTTCATGTGGAACAGCCTGCTCTCACGGCAAAGGAAAAAGATAAAAGTCAAGTGCCTGGATGTGGCTGTAATACTCCTGCTCAAAATGGCACACTTCAGTTCCGCTCACAGCTCACTGGCCGAAGAAAATTGTCCTATCACATATCAGTGGGATGATGTACAGTCCTCTCCAAGAGCAAGGAATAGCCAATACTGGGTTGTAAATGTTGATATGTCCCACAGTGCACTCTCTTCCTGAATGCCCAGTTTCCTCTCTTTGATTTATAACATAAAACATGGTCAGCCTTGAAATATAACCATGGAAGGGCACAAAGCCCATGATCAGGGCCAAATATAGTAACTCTTGACCCAGTGAACTGCAATACATCCAACATTTTGTATGATGAGGAAAAGGAGAATAATACCATCCATTGCTGCATTACTCTGAATTTGGTAGGTTAGCATAATAATAAAGAGTGTGTGTGTGTGTGTGTGTGTGTGTGTGTGTGTGTGTGTGTGTGTGTGTGTGTGTGTGTGTGTGTGTTTGCTAGAGACTGAACCCAGGTTTTTACAACAAATACTTACCCGTTTCTTTCCATCAGGAATCTAGAAGTGGATGGCTGGGTTTTGGCTGGGTTTTTTCATGAGGTAGTAGTGCCTGTGTGGCCCAGGGCTGGGTCATACAAAAAGTTCAATTGCAGCATTTGAAGTCACTTACTTGCCTTCAAACAGCCCCAAAAGATCTCTACCAAGATGATTCATGTGGATGTTGGTAGCTTCAGTTCCCAGCTATGTGGCCTTCTCCAGGCTTCCTAAACATCTGACATGACTTCCCTCTCATGCTCATGGTGTTATAACACACAAGTTTGTTCCAGGGCAAGTGATTCAAGAAAAAGAGAATCCAAGATGGCAGTCATATCCTTCTACATATAGCCCCACCTAAGCTACTCTAATGTCTCCAGGCTTTTGAGCCTCTCCAGCTGAACCCCTAAGTAATGGAGAGCAGAGACAGGCATTCCCTGCTGTACCCTAATATAACTCCTAATCCCAACAGTATGGATAGAATACACTGGTGGCCATGTTCTTAGTCTGGATAGAATACACTGGTGGTCATGTTCTTAGTCTGGATAGAATACACTGGTGGTCATGTTCTTAGTCTGGACAGAATACGCTTGTGGTTTTGTTCTGCCTGTGAGTTTTCAGTGGTTTGTAAAGCATCAGCAACAGACCAGGATGCAGTAAGGGACTTCAGTAGCAGCTGCAGTCAAGCTAAACTGAGACCTATGGATATGCTCTGGAAATTTCTGGAAGGACTGGTGCTTCAGGAGGAACTTGTTCATGACACTGGAGGAAAGGGGCTGTGTCTCTTTAACACTAACTTTTTTGCCTGAGGTAATGAAGAAATTGTGAATGGTGAGTTTATAGAATAAGCTAAGGAGATTCCCAGGAATACTGTTGAAAGTGCAAGTCAGTTTTATTTAGCTACATATAACAAAGTTCAAAGAGAGTGAGATGAGCTGTGAAAAGGGAAATTTTTAGTTCCAGTTTCACCAAGAATTTTGAGGAGAAAAGACCTGTAACTTTAAAAATAAAGATAATTCTTCATTCTGAGACCTTCAAACAGTGAAAATATCTCTTCACAAGAAAGGGCCTCGGGGCAAAGAGTTTTGGAGGATGGGGCTGGACTCTTTGTTAATACTTCAGAAATAGTTGTGGGACTGCTTTCAACTGTGTAAAAAGGACCCTAAGTATCTTCAGTCTGTTGCCTTACATCTTCCCAACTCTAAATGAAATCAGAGGGGGCTGTGACAAGATATTTAGGAGCACTGCTTTTATCCAAGGTCTATGAGCCTGGTGAGATTCTCTGGGAACTCACATGGTATTTAACTGAATTGGTGAAGGTACCACAACACCATACTGAAAAAGAGAAAAATCCAAAATGAAAATATTGGCTTGAAGAGGTGACTCAGTGTGTAAGAGCATTTGTTAAATAGGCATGAGGACCTGAGTTCAAATCCCAAGCACTCACATAAAAAGCCATATGTGAATACACCAACTGATAACCCCAATGCTTGTCTGGAGAGTGGAGAGATACAGAAGAAACTCTGAGGCTTATGGCCACCCAGGTAGCTCTGGATTCAGTAGAGAATATCTCAAGGGAAATCAGTAGAGAGTGATACAGTATGAGGTACCTAATGTCTTCTCCTTCCCCTGCCATGTGCCATGTGCATACATGAGTGTACACAAACACACACTGCAAAACACATATGCATTCTAATTTTTTTAATGAAAATGAAACAGAGGTCTTTGGAGCAAACAAAAAGTAGAGCTGAGAATATGTGTTTGTACAACTAGTGTGTCTCTCATGGAATGGAACAATGCCAGTACAAGAAACTAAGAGCCACAGAAATCTCTCTTACTAAGGAGTAAGATGGGCCCACATCTAGCTCCTGACTTGGCTGTAGAATTGCTATGGACCAGTAACTGTTGTGCCCATCTCCTATTTTCAAGTGTCCATTTTGTCTATCTTTGTTTTTGGATTGCATATTAGCTGGGTTTGTGGGAGACAGATTGCTAATCTCTGTGATTAACAGGTCTTCAGACCAAGGGAAGTATACTCAAAATCTGAAGGTCTTTAAGTAATGCTTCCTAGTTTAGATAGTGATGCCATTGGATTTGAGTCTGTTCCATGGTGGCAAAGGGTTTTGGTGGGCTTGGAAGATGCTGACTGGATTTTTGTATGGAAAGAATGTGCTAAAATGGAGATTGTGAGAGATGAAAGTAGACCACAAATTCCCTGGCCTTCATCCCCATTTACCACATGTTAAATTTGGGCTAGCCTATGTCTTCCTTAATCCTAAAAGTATGGCTGTGGGATGGACCATATTAGACCCTGGTATTTATGAAAGATGGCAGCTCCAGATAGATCTCCTGAGAATCTGGTGGGACTATTTTAGAGAAGCAAATGATGTCACTGTTTGGTTTGGTCCTTACTCCTATTCTGAGTTCTTCAGGAGCTGTCTGTAACTCTGGTCCCAGGAGTGCATCATTTCAGGTTATAGGATGCAGGATAGACAGTATATGCCATCTGTGTCACCCCAATCTCATGGTAGAAGTAAACAGTGCAATGGAATAACTGGATGTTGGCTCTTGGGCTTCTTCTTGCTCATATAATATATTATATCCACTTACAATCATTGACAAAAAAACTATGTCCCAAGCATTAACTGCAAGGAAGCTTGGAGATGTGCCCAAAGATGTGAATATGGTAAATGTCTATTTCATAGTGAAAACATTATAACAATCTCACAGAAATGCCTCATTCTTTGGGAGCTGTTTTAGGTCAGTGGTTCCTTGTGTCTTAAGACAGAAACCTAAAACAAGATAGCACCAAACTCTGCCCATCTGAAGCACAGGGTACTTCTAGAGTTTACATTTGATTTGAGAAGTTCAGAAAAATGGTAGAATAATGCTGTAGGGAGTAGTTAGATAGATTCAGTTAGTATTTTTCATGAATAATTAGAGTGGAAATTTAAATGACTCTGCTCAAACCAAAAATTCTCCTGGAAAAGCCCCAACAGCTCTGTCTAAAAACCTACTGTGACAACATCTGGGACTAAATTTCAGAACTCCAAGATTGGAATCAGAGAAACCAATTGAGAGGCTGTTGTGGTAAACGTAGGTTCAAAAAATAGTAAGTTCTTGGCCAAGGTGAGGAAACTGGAGGTGAAAAAAGGAATGCATTCCAAGGATCTGACACAGATGGGATCTGGAGAACTTTTGGAGCAAATGATTGTGCGTGGGAAATCCAAAAAGTCAAAAACTAGGGAAGAGGAACCATCACGTCATTCCACAACTCAAAATCATGTGAATCAAAGTCTTAGAAAGTAAAAATTTTTAATTCCAGAATAAAAGAAGCCTATGTGAGCTTTCATAAAGAGAAAACTTGAAAATTAAAATTTGAAAAAAAACGTGACTGCATGAGCTTTAAAAATGTTTGCATTTCCCAATGTATGGGCAGTGTGTAAAAGTGCTTACCTCACAAGCATAGGGACCTGAGTTCAGATCTGCAAGGACTCTTGTAAAAAACACAACATTGACTAACCCCATAAGACACCAAAGGTGCAATAGTGGAACTCATATCTTGGTGGTAGCAAACAGCTCTAGGCTTGAACTTAAGGCCTGCACAACAGGAGGGAAATTTACCTGGTTCTGGAAACCTAGCCAAGTACTGGGGTCTAGTGACAATCTTAAAGGAAAACCTTTTGCCATCACTTTACTAGACGAGCATAATCTCTAGCTGAATTCCAAATATTTTTCCTTGTATCTACAGATATGTGTAGCTATCAGGTCTCCTCAAAGAAGCTTCTCTTTGCAACATACGGAGACCATTACAGAAAATCACAGTTGGCAAAAATCCAGAGACCAAGTTATTATAGGGTGCTTACTCCTAATAGATACATGTGCAATACAACTCCTGCACATAAGGATCTGGGAACATCATGAGAAAGTGAAAAGGAAAAGATGTTAGCAAAGGTTCTCTGGCTCTTACGTCTTTCCTGACCCTAGCAAAGACTCCTAGTGATGGGGAATGTAGAGCCTGAACCCGCCATCTTCTGTAACCAGGCAAAACTTCCAGCAGTGGAACTGGGAAATCAACCTTGCCACAAAACCTTCAACCTATAATTTGTCTTGCCTGCAAGATGTGCTGGGCTAATGGTGGCACAGAGATTATGGCAGTGGCCAATAAATGACTGATCCAACTTGAGGCCCTCAGCATGGGAGGGAGCCCATGCCTGACACTGCCTGGATGGCCAGGAACCAGAGGCTGGGTAGCCTAGAGAACAAGAATAGAAGAACCAAAACATGACTGGCAAAAAAGAAAATGAATTGATTCCTAATGATATTCTGCTATAATCATAGATTGGTGTCTAGCAGAGTCATCATCAGAGGGGTGTCACTCAGCAATCAATGGGATCAGATGCAGAGACCCACGGCCAAACATTAGGTGGAGCTCAGGGAATCCTGCAGAAGAGGGAGAGGAAAGGTTGTAGGAGCCAGGGAGGTTAAGGACATCAGGAGAACACAGTCCACAGAATCAAATGAGCAGGACTCATAGAGGCTCACAGAGACTGAAGCAACAATCAGGGAGCCTGATTATATATTATGGTATTGTAGTTGGTGCTCTTGTGGGACACCTGATATTGGGAGTGGGGTGTCTCTGACTCTTTTGCCTGCTCTTGGGAAGCTCATCCTTCTACTGGGTTACCCCATCCAGCCTTAATGTTATTAGGGGGTGTGTCTAGTCTTATTGCAACTTGTGCCATGTTTAGTTGACATCCCTGGGAGGCCTGATCTTTTCTTAAGGGAAATGGAGGCATGGATCAGAGGGGAGAGGAAACGGGGCCTGGGAAGAGTGGAGGGAGGAGGAATTACATCAGGATGTAATGTATGGGAGAAGAATTTTTTTAAAATGAGCCACAGGACCAAGAAACCTGTTGTGAGATTGTATTTCCTAGAAATGACAGGGAAGTTTGAACTGTGATATCTCAACAATGTGGCTGCCAGACAATGAAACAATGACAGCACCAACAATCATGCTTACTTGGAAGGGGGAAATTTCACAGGGCCCCACTCCAGACAAAGATCTTTAGGTAACTAATGACTACTGAGAGAGAAAGAATTAGCCTCTCCCAATGATGAGGCTCCTAATTAGTTATTCAATATCAAGTGGTCAGTCTTGGAAAAGATTCTCAGCAGGTTTTATGTATTTATCCATTATGTGACTTGTGAGTAGGTGTATATATGTATACACAATATATATATATATATATATATATATATATATATATATATATATATGCCAGGAATTTGAGAGAGAGTAAGTAGAGAGCCTTGGGAGGAGTTTGAGGGAGGAAAAGACAATTATATAATATTATTTTACTTAATACTTTTTAAAGACAGATGTGTTTCATAAGCATCTATAATTATAATGATTCTATGGGGGAGATGGGAGGAGAGACAAGAGAATCCCTGGAAACTCCAAGGCCAGCTAGCCTGATGTATACATCATAATAAAAAAGATAACCATTCTCAAACAAGGTGGATGGCAAGAACCAACACTTGTCTTCTGATTACCCATGCACCCTGTATCACAATCATTACACACACACACACACACACACACACACACACACACACACACACACCTAAGTAAATAAAATAAAATAAAAATTTAGAAATTGTTCCAACACACATAATAAAGAACAAATACTTCAAATAAAGATTGATTACAAGTCACTTACTGCTCTAACAGAGGACCTGGGTTCAGTTCCCAGCACACACATAGTGCCCACAACCATCCATAACTCCAGTTCTAGGGGATCCAACACCCTCTTATGGCTTTCATTGGTATCAAACATGCACCTGTTACACATACATAAATACATGTAGACAAATACTCATACACAAAAAATTAAAAAGTAAGAACTCACAATTAAAAATCATGAGGCAACTTACAAAAAAAGAAAGAAATACAAATCAAGAGTAAGCATGTGTACCTATTCCTCACTAGTGATTGGACAAATTCCAGGTTTAAAACGTCGCATGAGCTTTGCTCAGACTGTAAATCCCCCCCCAAAAAAAATATGTGCTAAAAAAAATGGACTGCACGGAAGACCAATTGAGCATGGCTAAGGGAACTGGGTAGAGCAGACACTGAGCATCTGCAGAGTCCTGAGTAGACAAAATGCTGAGTGTGTATAGGATCCTGGGTAAAGCACTTTATGAGCATTTGTAGAATCCAGGGTTCAATTCCCAGGAACTAACACACACACACACACACACACACACACACACACACTAAAATAAATAAAATAAAAAATATAAAACTTGGTATGGCAATAGATTTGGAGAAATGATGTCTTCCAATTGCTGTTAATGAAAATAAAAACTAATATGTTTGTTCCAGAGGGAACTACTACAATATCTTTTGTTTTTCTTGAGACATGGTCTCATTATTTTGCCCACACTAGCCTCAAACTCCTGATCCTCTTACTTCAACCTTCAAATTGCCTAGACCACAGGCTTGTACCACCATGGCCACTGAGCTCATGAGACCCTCCTCTTTCTCATCCCTCTCCTCCCCCCTCCCTCTCCTCCTCTTTCTCCTGTATTTTTTTCCTCTTTCTTTCCACTGCTAGGGATAGAACCCAGTATCTTATGAACATTAGAAAAATGTTCTATCACTGAATTATATCCCCAATCCCATAAACAATTTTAATTGAAATATCTTTTGACTTAGTGATGATTTTAAAACATTTATTAATGAATGATGTGCATGTACTTTTAAAAATATACTCAAGGATATTTACTATAGGGATACTTATTTAACAATCTTAACACTAAAGTCTGGGGGTATGATTCATGAGGATGTCGGCAGAATGTGTCCTGTCTTGCCGAGATTGCATGGCGGCTCCAGAGCAGAGAGCAGTAGGAAGAGGAAGAGAGCGATTTCCCCTTTGTCCCTGCTGAGTCTGCCTGCTATGTCACTTCCTGCATAGATCACAAGACTTCTTTTTACTAAATCCCCAGAATCCTCCTCTACTTCTAGTCCCGCCTAACTTGCTGCCTCATTGTCCAAACAGTGCTTTATTCAACAACCAATAAGATAAACATACACAGAAGGACCTCCCCTGTCATTCACTGATAGCCTATCCCAATTTCATATCTCCACTCTCTAAATGATGTATATTTTCTCACAGTTATCATGTTCAGATGATTCTCTCTGTTCAATACTATATGAAAAAAGTGCAAAAGAGTGCAGGAAAAGGACATCACTGCAGCAAGGCTGTCACTTTAAAATGATAGGAAACTATAGTGTGGCCAGTGGCCAGAGCCACATTCCATCACTGGGCATCTTGGCCTTGGCACTGTTGACAGCTTGAGCTAAGGTGACTCTGTCATAAGACCTTGTTTATATCTTGCTCTACCCACTAAAGACCAGCAGCAATTTCCTCCAGACATTTTCAATATTCCCCAAGGTCAAAAATCACCAGCAGTTGGGGACCACTAGCCTATTAGAACACAGGAGGATTGTTGGAATCAATTAAGGGACAAAGCCAGCAAATCTCATGTAGGAAAAAAAAAGTCTTGCTTCTTCATGAAGAAAGAGTCTCTACTGACCAGTGATTTTCAGTACTGACCCTGTGAGAGAGGAATTGGAGACACTGTTATCAATAAGTAAAGTGTATAAACCAGGCAACATACTTTCTATTAGTATCTATATTGAGTGAAGCCTTACTGGTGAGCAGATCCAGGTCATCATTATTTTCCAGGGTTGAAATTCCTCTGAAGAAATAATTGCATAAGAAAATTCAGTAAGTGACCTGTTAGCATTCTTGCTAAGATCGTCTCTTTCTGATTACTCATGGCAGAGATTTTGTCAAACATGCTCTTGAACTCTAATCCAGAGGTTTGTCTCACCCTGTGGCCAATTTTGGTAACTTCATGGCAAGACATGATCTTCCTGTGATGTTGCCCCAAACCCAAGTTTTTATCCCAACCAACTACACTGTGTCAGGTAATATGCAAATTCCTTCACCCAGCACAGACAGTGCTATCATAACTGGAGAGTTTAGGAAACTAAAATACAAGCTGTCTACCTTCCCTGGCAGCCCTCTGGATCCACAATCTAGCTTAAGTACTCCATTTCTCTAAACTCACATTAGATTTCTTGTCTTTTAAGGGCCTCATTTTCCTTTTCTATTAGTATATATTCATTGCACAAGCAATTGGTTTCATTGTGATAATATTATACATACATATGATATTGTAATAAATATTATATATAACTCTATGCCCTATATAGAGAGAAAATGAAGTAGTTGCCTTTCTGAGTCATTTATTCCACTTAATATGATGATCTCCAATCCATCCTGTCCCCCAAATTGACATGATTCTGTTGTTCTTTATGGTAGAATAGCACCCACAATGTTTTTATCCATTCCTCTGCTGATGCTCATTTAGCTGATCTGTAAGTTGACTACCTATGAGTAACATTTCAATACACACTCAGCATCAATACCTCCCTGGCTGCTGATTCCTTTAGGCATATGCACAGTTCAATGTGCATTACATTTATTATGTAGTCAAGAACCCCTCCCTAGCCATTCAGTGTGGTTGGTCTTGATTTGCTTCAGAAGGCTGGCCATGGACAAAAAGGATTTCTCTAGAAGATTTCACTATTGGGCCAACTAACAGACAACATGATGGGAAAACAGTTATGTTACCTTCCCATAAACTATACACAAAATGACAGTTCTCCTGGAAATTGTGATTTGTATAGTTTTCTTCAAAATATGAGCAACTCCAGAAGATTCAAAAAAGAAAAACAATGTTTGAATACAATATTGAATTAACTTCAAAGAGAAAGCTGTATCAGAAGGAGAAGAGGGTAGTGATAGTCTTAGTTAACCATGACTGATGGATTGTGGTGTTATTTTAGGGATCAACTTTGTATTATTCTGCATCATCTTAATATTTTTAAATCACATGACAGTTTTAAAGACAACATTATTGCATTATGATAACAGTAATGAAAAAACTTCCAGAGATTAAGATTTGCCTTCCTGAACTAAAAGAACATAGCTATAGTAAAAAAAAAAAACAAATAAAACTAGAAGTCATGATGACATCTGCCTGTGATCCTAGCTGCTCAGGAGCTGAGACAAGAGGGTCATGGATTTAGAGTCAACCTACACTGTATAGTAAGATGGTGTCTTCTTCTGATTCAAGATAAGCAACATCACCACCCAAAGTCAGAAGTTTCAGAAGACTCTTCGAAGTCTTCCACATTGGAGTAGTCACCAAATCTTCTGGATTTCAAGTTTAAAACATATAGCACACTGACCTCCCTCTTGTCCCCTGCCTGCTTTAGATATCATTTTGAGTTTCACTATTCTGATTAGGGGCAATAAGATAGTGCCATAACAGACCTTTCTTCTGTAGTGTTCATCAGTAGATTCCATTTTCTGTGTGTTTACTCAATGTGATTATTATAAAACCCTAGTCTCATTACTTATCAACCCTAACATGATGTGGTAAAGATGAAATATAAGCATATTCCTTATTGGCCTAAATCTATCTACCTTGTAAACATATTTTCTATCACCCTTTCTCAAAATTTCTGACAAATTTGTATTTTTTTA
Organism: Cricetulus griseus; assembly: GCF_003668045.3. NCBI lineage: Eukaryota > Metazoa > Chordata > Mammalia > Rodentia > Cricetidae > Cricetulus > Cricetulus griseus. The sequence goes on from NC_048596.1 coordinate 76,966,782, forward strand.
TTTTTTTGCAGCTGAAATTGAGATCATAAAGTTCCATTTTCTCAGAGTAGCATCTCTTCCTTTACCTGGAAAACCCATGTTTATTAAGTGGAAAAGAAAAGTGTTGTTCACTTTGTGAAACTTTGAGTTTCCCAAGGGAAAAATCTCTTGTTCTGTTTCTTTTGCTTAGTACAGTACCTGGAAACCAGTGGGAGACTGAGTGTTCATGACCATGAACTTTTACAATCCACTCCGAACACTTAAAGTACAGCCAACCCAACCATTGAATAAACCACAACCAAGAAATGAACATGTTGTGTATAGAGGATAATATTTCTCTTAATGCCTAGCTCCTTCCTTTTTAAAACCATCTGACTATTAGGGGAAACATTATACAAATCTATGGTGCTTTTCCAGACACAGCATGCACAGCTGGGAGCATCATGCAAACGTGAAGAGCTCAGAGCCCATTGTGATTCACCCTCAGCCACCTGCCTCTGAGATCCCTACTGAACATAGCCATTTACAAACTAATGCTTTACTTATCATTTCTGATGACTTTCAGATTCTCTACCTCCTTTGGTTCTTGCCCGTTCTCCAGTCCCTCAGAAGAACTGCCAGATTTACCTCTGGAACCCTGAGATTCAAATGTTATCCAAGCCTTGACTGGCATCCTGGACCTTACCTGATTCTACTAGAAACACTCTGGGTGGGAGGTGGTGACTAAACACCAGTCCCAGCCACTCCTATGACTTCCTTTGATTCCTAAAAGTAATTATCTTCTTTTCTCTACATATGTAGAAGACGATAAACTATAAGGCTAAGGGTATTATACAGAGACAATAAATTTTGAAGCTATTTGTCTGAGCTTTGCGGGTGAAGACTGAGTAGAGCAGAACAGGGAGCTCCAGTGAAGCATTAGTTTCAAGAAGGTCATTGAAGTACATTCAGGCTGCCAAGTTCCCGGGATTGTTCCCAAACTCCCACAGAGCTCCATCAATCTGGCTACAGACTGGATGCCATAATGAGGCTCTCTGGCTCATCCTATGGAATGGAGCCAGGTTCCCCTGGGGTCTCAGATGCTTCCTAGGTGTGAGCAGAGTGTCTCAGGAAATCATGCTTTTGCTTTCAGCCTTCACTTCCATATTTTATGTTGAGACCTAGAAGCTGGAAAATAGTTGATATATTTAGAATATCTGGTCCCATCTAGACAGATCGCACCTGAAACATCTTATATATCCGCCAGGGCAGGCACATGGGGTCATCCAACGCAGTCTCCCTTGAATCTAAGGCACTTTTTGTGGCACGGTCTTAACAGCAACAACCAAACTCATTATGTTACAATGAGGATCCCTCTCCCTAGAGCCACTGAAGTACACTGTGTAATTTGCATAATAAACATGTCTACTCATCGGATCATACTTTTGTGGAGTAACAATAATAAAAATCTGCAGAGCACTGGCTCTCCTAATTAGATTTCCTACTTCACAGGGGAAACCAAGGGAACATCACAACGTAGCAACCATGAAGCTTGTGTGGTGACTTCTCCCATGAAGACAGATGTAGTACTTAAGCTGCATCCAAACCAATTAGGATGAATCTGGAAAAGCTCCAAATGTCTTTATCCTCAGTGTCCAGGAATCTCAATGAAAAACACCCATGCATAGGTTGCTTCTTTATTTCTCCTCCTTTGGATCTGGGAATGATGTCTTTCCTGGGCTTTGGAAAGTTTCCTTTCTTCTCCATTCTCTCTGCCATCCTTTTGAAATATATGTCTGTTAAAATATACCCCAGTTGAACCCACTTACTCAAAAGCTAAACAGGAGTTTGAAGAAAATGTCTTCCAGCAATAAACTTCAACCCCAAAGGGTTCTGGGGCTTCTCTGACAATTTTTGAAAATGCAGATGTTTGAAATCCTGAAAACTCTGATTCAGGAAGTTTGGATTGGAGCCCAGGAAATTATATATATGGGGTTTTTTCCCAATTTCTACAGGGAACCCTCTAGCTTAGAAACTAAGAGCTTCTGTTTCTATGGAAATAAGCAGTAGGATTTTTTTCTAACCTTGCTTGCATTTTTCTACCTGTAAATGGTAAAGACAGCTGATGAAGACTGAGGAATTGTTGATCTTGTTCAAATGTTATTAATAAACACAAGAGCAAGGTGATGCCACGCAATGAAGAACAGAAGATGTCTTGGTGAGTTTCCAGAGTCCCTCACCTCTTACCAAAGCTAAGCTTGGCATGCTTGCACTCTATCTACTTGGCTACACTCTGTTGTGACTTATTTCCTCTTCCCTTCCCTCCATAAATCTGATCATGTCTGCTATCTATAAGTTAGAAATGCCTCAGATTTCTCCATCTACTAGCCACGCCTTTCTTCTCAACTACACCATTAGTGACTTATCACCTCCCTTCTGCTGCTTCAGGAAATCATAAGGCCTAGAGACATACCTGCTCAGTGCACTCTCTCTGCCCACTCAGCATCTGACTTTGTGTGGATGCTTGTTTGTTTGTTTGTTTTTTATCTACTATGGAAGAGAACTTTATCTGTCTAATTCAAGGATGGAACCTAATGAGAATTTCAATGCATTTTTCTTCCCTATAAAAGTCCTCCAGGCAAGGCATGGTGAAATGAACTGCTTCTTGGGAGAGACTTGTGGCAAAGGACTCCCTTCCTATAGAAAGTGCTTTCAATTCTTGGGTTTGCTTCTTCACACCCATGCAACTGTCCTCACTCCCTGTCATATGGCAGCATTCACAGTGCTTGTCCTAAAAGCAGCTTCCAGCTGGATCTGAGCTGAAAAGACCCCAGGATGGTGCTGATCATGTTTCGATAGAGAGCTAGTTCTAAGATTCAGTCTGCTTAAAAGCTGGATGCTGAAGTCTCCTAGTACACGATTTTGATACCGAGTGAAAGGATATCTGTTTTCAATGAACAATGGAAATTTTGTTGAGCAAACCACAGGAAACTACAACAGAGCCTTGGCTTCCATATGCCAAAAACAAGTTTATTTTTCTATAAGAAACAGCAAAAATGAAGAGTGTGTAAAGATTCAGAAATGTTATGAGGACAAGGTTTTTTTGTATTGCAAGAAAATTTAAATTTTAAAATAATAAACACCAGATACCAATATTTTTATTTTAACTCCAGTATATAATTCCCACCACCCCCCCCAGGGGGAAGATGGTAAACACTAATAAGAAACCAGAACACAAGACAGTTGGCACAGTGAGGACAATATAAATCTCCATCACCAGATGGAAGAAAGTTCCAGTTCAAGACTTAGAACAGTGAGACCAACACCCAGCCTGTCCTCAGACCACTTAAGTCACTATCCTAGTGAGTGAAATGAAGCAAAAAGTACAGTGCTTCCCAGACAATCCCAACATGCAACCAGAATTGAGAGGGCAGGCTGAGGGAGGCAGCTCAAAGGTAAAACACTTGCATATCATGTGTGGAACATGGATTGGGTTCCCAGCATGGCCCAAATTAAAAACTAAAACAACAAATTGAGTGAGCAATCCTACATGAGTACTGAAAAATGAAGAGGGTTAAAGGAAGATTTTATACTAATTTGTGTATTTGACATGGTCCTAGCACATTACAGTGACAGTGGATTGTACATTCAGATTTTAAGAAATAAACATAAACCACTTTTTAACCATAGGAAAAGGGAGATAATCAGAATATGAGGATGAGAGACACCATATTTTAATGAGGCAGGATTAAATAGGCACCAATGCTCTGTGAGCTCTGCTCAGCTAAGATTCCACTGTTATTTGTTCCAGCCTTGCCCCACCAAGGAGACAGAGAGACAGGTTTGCAATCACACATCTCTTGGCCAAGCACTGATGTTACCACATGCCCAGCATTATCATGCAGAGTAGAGCCAACATTTAGAAGGCAAGATCTTGCCCTCCAAAAGTCAATAATGCTGCAGGGAAAACTATACAATGAAGTGAATTGTTTGTGTGAAAATAAATCTAGTGCTAAGGTTTTAAAGAGCCACTGAGCAGTGAGGAGGAAGTGGTGGTTGTACTTGGTTTGCAGTAGAAGGGAGCCGGAAATGACTTCAACGAAAAGGAGACTGTTGAGCTGAACTTAGACATAGGAATGGACAGCCATGGAAAGTAAGACTTTCTAGGGAAGAAGGTCAGAAAAGATAGAGACACATCCACAAAGAGTTTGTTTTGATAACTGTGTCACAGTGGCCATGGGATAAGATATGTGTCACAGGGCAACAAAAGTTAGTATTAAAGAGGTGAGATGCAGTGAAATTTCCTACATCCACAAGGAAAAGTGAAATCACCACTTTCAGGATAATGGATGCAATTGCAATTCAGTGCATTAAGTAAAACAAACCAGATTCAGAAAGACAGATGTGTAATGGTTTATATGTGGAGCCTGTTTTTAAACCATATGTATGTGCATAATCGTGTGTGTTTGTGTAATGCAATGTGTATATTTTGTGTGTGTGTGTGTGTGTGTGTGTGTGTGTAATGTGTGTGAGTGTACATGTGTGTGCATGTGTGTTTTGGGGGTAGAGGTATTGAAACTAGAAAGAGGACCATAATGAAAAGGAAGAACTCTGACTGGAGGTGGGCTACAGAGATGATAATAAAATACAAGTGCTATGAAAGCAGACATGGGGATTAATAGCCGAAGGGAGGGAACCAGCTGGAAGGCATGTGGGAGAAGAATGAGTGAGAAGGAAGTATAATGGTACATGTTATAATGACATCATGATAAAACTCACTGCTTTGTACACAGACCTGAAACAATAATAAAAAAGGATGCTCTAACAGAGGTAAGATGGAACTAAAACTTGAAGAGCCCTGGATGCAATACAAGGAGGTTATATTTGGTGAGAAACTTAAAACCAATAGAAGGTGACAGGAGCCCGCTGATGTACATTTCAGAAATCTTTCTGATTATCGTGAGCTTGAATGCAATAAAAATACACAGAAAAGACTAATATTTAGTTACTACCATAGCCCAGGTATACATCTGTGTTAACTCTTGGCTGTGAGAACAGATTCAAAGGAGATCAGCACTGGGATAGAATGAAACAAGGGTATGCATTCTCTCCACTCTTACTCAGCACAGTACTCAAAGTCATAGAGGAATACGAGAAAGAAATGAAAGGGCTACAGACTGAAAAGAAAGAAATCAAATTGTCACTATTTTCAGGCAACGTGATTCCATACTTAAAAGACACTGATAACCACACCAGCAAAGTCTTAGAACTGGCAAACATTTTTACTAAAGTAGCAAACTCACTGAGAAGAAACTAGCATCAAAAACAACAAAGTGTGTAGGAAAAGGCTTATCCGGAGAGGTGAAAACTTTAAAACACTGAAGAAAGAAGTTAAGGGAGACACTAGAAGATAGACAGACCTTTGCTCATGGATAGGCAGAATTTGTATCATTAAAATGTCTACATACTGAACGCACTCTAAGATTCAATGCAATCCCTATCAAAATTCCAATGGCATTCTTCACATCTATAGAAAATGTAAATCTAAAATTGTTACGGAAGTACAAAAGACCCTGAATAACTAAAGCAATCCTTAGCAGGAAGAGCAATGCTGGGGGGGTGCTACAATACCCAACATCAAATAATACTGCAGATTCATAGTAACAAAGCCATCATGATACTGGTATGAAAAAAAAAAAAAAACCAGACATGCAGACCAATGGTATAGAACAGAAGACCCAAAATAAATCTACACAGTTACAGCCACCTAGATTTTTATAAATCTCTGGCAACAACCTTTATTGGAGAAAAGTTTGCCTATTTGAAAACAGTGTCAGAAAAACTGGATTTTCATGAGTAGAAAACGAAACTAGACCCATATATTTCACATTGCATATACACACAAAAAATCAATTGAAAATGTATTGAAGAACTTAATATAAGGCATGAGTTTTTGAAATTGTGAGAGGGAAACAGTTTGAGGCATAAGCTTAGGTAAATGTTTTCTGAATGAAACTTCACTACTCACAAGAGTCCAAAATTGATGAGTGGGATTACATGAAATTAAGAAGTTTCTGCACATTGAGGAAACAATTACCAGAACAGCCTACAGACCTGTGCATCAGATAGAGGATTAAAATCCAGGATACATGAAGAACAATAAAAATTAAACATTAAAAAAACAAAAGATCATCTCATCAATCAAAAAATGAACTGAATAAACAGTTCTCCAAAGGTGAAATACAAACAGCCAGTACATACTTGAAAATGTATCCTTCCTCGGTCATCAGGGAAATGCAAACTAAAGCTCCTTTGAGAATCCATCGACCCCAGTCAATGCTGGGGAGAGTATGGCGATATAAAAACACTTATTCATTGCTGGTAGGATTGCAAACTGGTGAAGCCACTGTGGAAATCAGTTCAGGAAGGAAGGAAGGAAGGGAGGGAGGGAGGGAGGAGGGAGGGAGGGAGGAGGAGGGAGAAATAAAGAAAGAAACAAACAAAGAAACAAAGAAACAAAGAAACAAAGAAGCACTACCATATGACCCAGCTGTACCACTCTTAGAGTTAACACCATAGAGATATCCACAGACCCATGTTTCATAGCTAAACTATTCACAATAGCCAGGGAATGAAACCAGCTCAGCCTCCCATCAACAGATGAACAGATAAAGACAATGTGCTGTATACACACAATGGAGTTTTATATAGCAACAAAGAAATATGAGTCATAACATTTTAAGGAAAATGGATGCAATGAGGATTATGTTAGGCAAAATAAGCCAGACTTGGAAAGACAAACAACACTTTTTTCTCTCTCTCAGGCAGAACCTAGATTTAAGTTTTTACATACATGTATATGTTTGTGAGTATATGTTTTTGTATATGGATATCTGTAAGGCATTAGGTAGAAAGAGGATTATTAAAGGGGAGGTGAAGATCTAGAGAGGTAGGAACTAGAGAGGAGTAATGCAATACATGCAAAAGAAAGTAGAAGGTGGGACTAAAGGCAACCATCTTGGGGGATGGGGAGACATCTGAGGACAGTGGGGAAAGAGACTAATGAGAACAAAATGTAGTTGACACATATGTATGAAAATGCCATGATGTAATCCAGTACTTTGTATGCTAAGCCAAACTGAAAACACCTATAACGGAGTTTTCAAGGAAGCTGGAAACTTGAATATTAATTTAGGTTGAGCAGAGAAAAGAAAGAAAAAAATTGGAAACTATCTCCAAGTACTGCCCATGAGTGTGGGTGGTGTCATTGGCTTCAGTGTGAAATAATAGGAAAGGGACAAGTTAGATGAAACAGTGGCTTAGTCCAGGACATAAAGTGGGCTATTCTGTTTCCAACAGTTAGACAGGAAAACCTTCATTCAATTTGGCTGATCCTGAAATCAACCTAGTTTAGGGTGAAGACTCACTGATCTCCTTGGAAAAGGACAGATTGACTTTCATGACAACTCAACTATCAGTGAAATTTTAAGTCCCTCTGGGCATTGTGCCACACATTAGTAAGCCCATGTAGGAGGCTGAGGTCAGATGGTTACAAGTTCAAAGCCAACACAGAATACATAGTGAAATCTTGTTAGTGGGAGGCACTGGATTTAAACTCCATCAAAAGCAAAGGGCTTTTACTCAAGTCTGAATGGTTGTTATTCTGCTTTAATAGAAGATCCATGTTGTCCAAACACTAAATGTTTCAACAGAAATGGGGTTCCATATAAGTGGATTTTATGTAGGCCCCCTTATTCTTTCTTACATGTTGACAAATAAAATTATTTTCATTTTAAAACAGTGCCCTTACCACTGAAGCTCATCTGTGACCCTTGAAAGCTTTAGATTTGTATATTTGTCCATGTTTTCAATCTGAGACCCTCTTACAATGATAGAAGTTGCTCTCTTTCTTTGGCCTCTGTGGTCATATTCTGTTTATGACCTAACAAATAGAGCTTGCCTGAAGATCAGAATGTAAAGCTAACCCAAGTCAGACTCTTCCACATATCTCATGGTCCTTCTTTACTTTGTGCCAAGAATTTAGGAACAAGGTCACTTTCAATCCTTGTCATTTATGAGTTTATTGACTTCCATCTTAGCTGCTTTCAGCTTTCGTGTTTCTGAACAAATATTACTGATTAGTGTACATTTATAGGACAGCATTTTGACAGAAGACACCAAAAGCTTATAGCTAAAAAGCAACAGCATACTGACCTATGTAAAAGGAGAATAACCTCCAAACAGTGGAAAAAATCAGAGCTGGATCAACAGAATGTATGGGTAAGGCCACACAGTGGCTTTCTGACAGAGTGTGACAAGCTAGATGCATTGATTCTCCTCCATCTGACTCATCTCTGGACTGAAAGCTCATTGTCTGCTTAATAAACATTTTTGGTTGTATCTGTTAGCTGTTCCTGTGTAACAAAACAAATATGAACCATCAATGGTGGGCAACAACAGCAATCGTTTCTCATTTGTGCCTGCTGGTCAACAGGGTAAAGATATCTTCAGCTGCGTTGTCTGGGCTTTGTTCCAAGGTTAAAATCTGGTTCAAATCAATTAACATTGATTTCATTCTCCCTTTCTGGAGCCTGTGTCATCTGGGAGAAAGAATGGTGGCTGCCTGTAGTGTATTCTGCTCATAGTGATGGTCAAAGATCCCAGAGGGGCCAACAAACATGTGATATCCTTAAAGCCTAGGGTGAGAATTCTGAGCTCTCTCCAACATATAATCCTTTAGCCTGAGAAGTACATTCAGCAAAACCTAATGTTAAGAAGGCAAAGATATACATAACCCCATGAAGACCAAGATGGGAGGAGGAAGTGGCTAAACACTGAATAGCAATCATACCTTGCAAAGCTGCTACTATTAAGGATATGCATTGTACCCAACACAAGTATTTTATGAGTATTATTAAATGCAATGTCTATGTGGTATATGTGACTACCTCCTCCAACAGATAAAGAAACTGAGATGCTAAATATACTTATTAATGATTGACAGAACAAAATCTGAGCATTGGTAACCTACACACAAGGCCATTCTCTCTCCCTTTCCCTCTCCCTTTCTCTTTCTACCTCTCCATCTCCTTCTCCCTCTACACTCCCCCCATCTCTGTTGTGGGATAATCTTCTTGTACATTGTAAAATGTGTCACTCTGACTGGTTTAATAAAAAGATGAACAGCCAATAGCTAGGCAGGTTTTTCCAGGCACAGAGGATGCTAGAAATAAGAGCAGTCGCAAGGAGACACAGGAAGCAGGAAAGCAGGATGAGCAGTATATAAATAGGGTAAATGAGCCTCAGGGCAGCACATAGACTAACAGAAATGGATTAATTTAAGTTATAAGAGATAGCTAAAAATAAGCCTAAGCTATCAGCCAAGCTTTCATTATTAATAAGTCTCCATGCTGTCATTTGGGAGCTGGCTGGTGGGACACAGAAAGACTTGCTACATGTCACTCTCTACCCCCCCCCTTGTTCTGTTTCCCTCTTCCCCTTCTTCCAACTCCCTCTCCCCGTCTCTCTGTCTTTCTTTACCACCACTCCCACCCCGTGTCACTGCCTATTTTCAGAGGAAGCTCAATTTATTTTTAAGCTCAAAATAACAAGTTAGTTCTATCAACAGCTGATGAATGCTTGATGTTAGTCCAGGGTCATACCCAATATTTTCATTACAACACAAAAAGAAAAGGGCAAGTGGCTGTTATAGGAAGGCTGGCTCCTTGTGAGGCAGTGGTCCAAGTCCATATGTTCTTACTCTGAAACTGGCAGGGCAGAAGGGAATGAAAGCTGTGACAAAGTGACAGCGTGCAACTAGTATGTAGCATGCTAGCTATTTTACATTTAGCTTAGCTTTTGAGTTAGTATCATAAATAAGGGTGAACCTTGTTCTTGTGAAACACAGCCCCAGAGACTGTATAAATAACAAGCTGATTTAACTTGGGAGTTCAGCTAGGGCAGACAAAGGACCATGACATTAAGTCAAATGTCACTTGCAATTCCTCTCACTAACTCAGATTCCTAAGCAGGAAGGGAAAGACGTAACCATGACACTGGTGGGTGATGAGTTGAGTCTTCATTCAGAGTCACTGATTGTTCCAATATCCTTCCTACCAGTTGCTGTCCTTCCCTGAGTCTCTTCTTTGGCCCTCACTAAAAGTTTTATCATTCCCAAACTATGTCTTGAGATAGAAGAACTGCCCTAATCTGACAAAGACATTTCCTTGAAACCAAAGCCCTGGACTCAAACATGTCCACACTCTTCACTAAGAGTGACTCCAAAAGATTATTTAAGGACCTGAAAAGGGACTCTTTCTCCTATCCTCCATCTAAGACTGAAAAGTCATTAAATGTCTAGCATATTGAACATAATGTGGGTTTCGGATGAGCTTCAGGCCCTGAACTAACCACCCTCAGATATCAAAACAATAAAGTTTCTGGAATTAACTCGTTAGACCTGTAGACATCTGCATTACTTTCAGACCTCTGTCTCTGAACAATGCCCTTTTAGTATCTGATCTAGAGTAAAACAAAAAACTATGACCTATCCCAAGAGTAAAACAGAATGTGACCTAGAAAGAACATCTGGCCACTGTTTGTTTTGTTTTCCTAAATAAAGTTTTATTGAAACACAACCATGCTCATGAGTTTATATGTTGTGCTACTTTTATACTGTAATGACAGACTTCAAGGTACTATATGATTGGCAAAGTGATACTAACAATCCCACCTTTTTTTTTTTTTTTTTTTTTTGCCAACCTATCATTTCCTTTGGAAAGGAAATCAAGGATCCTGAATGGAGGGAGCATTTTCTTTTGCACAGTCCTCACCTCTCCATCTTTGGGGAAATAGTGTGTCTTGTAATTGAAGAGGTAACTATCATAAGATAAGATGTTTAAAACAGCATTTGTAACAGCTTTACACGGCCACAAACTCTCTGATATTCTTCCATATGCAAGTGCAGCCCATGCACCTGGTTCGCACCTGGTTCTTGATCTGGGCTGTGACTCATTTGTAATGAACAGAATGTGGTGAAATGAGTTCCCTGAGACTTCTGAAGCTATCTAGAAACTTAGTGCAGTTTTCACTCTGCTGCAACATTTGTATTGGGGTGTAGACCCAGAAGACCGGTGGGTGAATGGGGGAGAGGAATGATGGGAGAAATGACTGGAATTGGGGAAGGCAAAACCCAAGACAAAATTCACACATTTAAAAAATGATCACAATAGTTTGGAAAGCATAAAGTCTCGGTGATGAGGTCAAAATGAAAATAAAAGAAATATGCCTGGCATCTTTGTAAATAAGGGAACTTGATCACCAGCTTTTCCTCGCTTTCTGTTGTCCAAAGTGGCACTTGACACTTGTTCTTGTTGCCTACAAAATAACCCCATGCTTCTTATCATCCCATCTGTATGAGTTACTTTTTCTCATCCATGTGACAAAATGTCCAACACAAATAATCTAAGAAAGGATGGGTTTATTTGGGTTCATAATTTGAGGAGATCCAGTCCATCGTAGCAGGAAAGGCATGCCTTCAGGGGTGTGGGGCAGTGGAGCACACTGAGTCCACAGCCAGGAAGCAGAGAGATGAGCTCAGTTCACTTCTGCCTCCCCCCTTGTTATCCAGTCTAGGATCATGGAGTGGTACTCTTCACATACAGAATGGGTCTTCCTTTCTCAGTTAAACCTCCCTAAAAACAGCCTCACAGACACACTCAGCCATGGCAACGTCTCCTGCTGTTTTCTAGTCACTTGGGTCAGAAGAAGCTGAGTTTTGCTTTAATGAATCCACAAGAGGAAAAGCAAGCCCTCATGACCCGGACAAGACAAGAAAGGACAGAAACTAACTAGCTAATTAGCAAGCAGAGTTAGCTGTTGTATGTGCTACTCAAGCCACCTGCAGTCTTCATTTCAGAGTGGGAGGTGGCTAATGGCTAAGAGGTAGAGGCCGCTGCCCCTGTGACTTCTTGCTGGGAGCAGCTCACTAGATTTCCTCTAGTGCCTCATAGAAAGTTACAGCATATAAACAAGGAGGAAGCAGGGTAGAAAGGGCATGTGAGGCCACTCAGGGGAAAGCCTGCAGGTGGAGAGACTGCTGAAGGACCCATTGGTTCCAGCAGTATTTCCGCCAGTTCTGCTCCTGCTCTGAGCCTGCCTCCCCAGAGGAACTCCAGGGATAAGCATCTAGCTGGCTACTGTAAGCACAGGCAGAAGTCTGAGGACTCAGGGGATCTAGAAACTGGAAAATTCAGTAGTTAACAATGATCACTATGAACTATGCGCGTCTTTGTGTCTTCTGAGGAGCTACAGTTCTATGACACCTAAACACCTTGTCAATTGAACACCCGAGACACAGGACATCCTCAGCCCCATAAGCAGTGTCAACTGAAAATCAAAGTCTTCATTTCAGGCCTCGGGCTCTCTGGGGAACACAACAAACACAGAAAGCATCGATGCAGACACGCTCACAGTTTGATCCGGTGGAAAGGCTTAGTGCCATTTCTGCAGAGTTAAGCAACAGCCATAGTGGCAGCACAGGGAATAAGTACAAAGGTGGGACTCCAGGAAACTTTTAACCAAGATGGTAAATGACCCAGGGAATTAATGGAGGAAAGTAAAATAGTGACTAGAGAAGGAAGAACAAAAACCAAGGGAAGAGAGGAGCTGTGAGAAAAGAGCACTTTGGTGCAGAAATGACGACAGTAAGAAGCTTCTGTTTCCCAAGCTGTGGCACACTCATTATTTGTTTATCTCAGATCCTACATTCAATTTAAAATAGAAGCAACTCTCAATGTATTAGCAAGGTTCTTGGAGTAGATGTATAATAAAAATGAATGAAGAGAAGACACTCAGGGGAGGAGAGGAAACAGCCTAGTGCTTTGTGTGTCTGGAACACAGAATTCTCCCAGCTTTCTCCTCACATTTCAATAGCCCCCCTACCTATTTAAACACCCAACCACAACCACGACCACCACCCCGAGTTATTGCCCTCTCTTATAACCAAGTTAGTAGCATAGGAAACACCCAAAGATCACCTTTCTTCCCTGTCTCTATTCTCTGTCACTACCCTGACTTTGCACACAAATGATCTATGTATCCATGCCTTCCTTCCCCAAGCCTTGTTGTCACTTCCCTACATCATTATAGGACAGTATCAGAGTGTCATCTTCATTTTTTGGCTGCCAATGAGACCACAGCCAAACAGAAAAGAAAGTACATTGTCTTGGCTGTAACCCTGACTCTGTCCCCTGTCACCTATAAGTTGGACTCCAAAGCTGGATATGTAGTGGACACAGTAATGGCTCCCTCTACACTTCATTCTTTGAGGCATAGTCTCTCACTGAACCTGGAACTCACAGATTTGGCTAAGATGACCAGCCAAAAAGTCTCGGTAATTTGCCTGTCTCCACCCCATCCCACCTGCCCTCACTTAGCCACCACTGAGCCATGCATGCCATCACACACACACGCAGCTGAGAGTCTAAGCTCTCATCCTTACACCTGCAGGGCTGGCACTTTACTAAGCCATCTCCCTAGCCCCTAAAATATTTCTTTATTGATAATTTATTCATTAATTCTATTGTTAGGGGTGCTTCTGGGAAATCCAAACCCATGCACAATGTAAAAGGCTCCATGATATGTCCTTTGCCCTCTCAGATTCATCTGCTGACACATGCCTCACTCCTGATTTGTCAGCAACATGGAAATGGTGCTTGAAATCACTTGCACACAATCTTCCCACATCCTTCAGAAGGCAGAAACAGAGATTTGATCATCTGTTTGTCTCCATCTCTTCCTACTACTGCATACTTGTGAGATGAGCGAATGAATGAATGTGTGTCTACAGTCATTCTGAAGTTCTCACTTAAACCACTGCTGAGAGGGAGTCAGGAGGAAAGGATGAGATGCTCTTCTGTGATCTTCAGTGAGTACAAGAACCTCTGCTCTGCCTTGAGTCTGTATCCCAAATGCCCATGTATTAAACAACTGGTCCCCAAGGTGATATATATCATTGTGGGGGGGGGCAACCTTTAGGAGGTAGGACCTTATAACCTTAGGTCACCAAGATTCTGAGCCCCATTCTCTTCACCTTCCTCTTTGTTTCCTGGCCCAGAAAGTGACCACACACTCTCATCATGGCATGCCGTCTCAATCATAGACATAAAGTCAATATAAACCCTTACTTTTTGTAAATCAACTAACTCGGTTATTTTGTTATAGTAATGTGAATCTCCATTACTGAGTAACTGAATATTTATTGAAAGTTTACTGTGGCTGGCATTTTCATAAGCACTGGAGTGATATATCAATGAGACAAGGAGTTTACATTCTATTTCAGAAAAATAGTTAACAGTTGAAAGGTAGAGAGATATCCATTTGACAAAGATGCCAAAAATGCACACTGGAGGAAAGACAGCATCTTCAACAAGTAGTACTGGGGAAACCGAATATCCACAAGTGGAAGAAATCAAACCCATGTCTATCACCTTGTACAAAAATCAAATCCAAATGGGTGAAATGTAACACCCAAAACACTGAAGCTTCTAGAAGAAAACATAAGCAGTACCCTATATGATATAAGGGCAGGAAAGGACTTTCTATGTGGGGCTTCATTTACCCAGGAATTAAGGTCAACAGCTAACAAATGGGATCTCATGAAACTAAAGATCTTCTGCACAACTAAGGCTATAATCAATCGAGTGAAAAGGAAACCCCCTGAAGTAGGAGAGACTGTTTGCCAGATATACATCAGATAAAGGATTAATAGCGAGAATACAGAAAGAACCCCAAATCAAAGAATTAAAATAACAAATTATCCAGTTAAAAAGTGGGGTGGCTTGGATCTATCTGTAGTCTTCTACATGTTTGCATCCAGTTATGCCAGCACCATTTGTTGAAGATGTTCTCTTTGTTCCACTGTATATATTTGGATTGTTTGTCAAAAATCAGGTGTTTGTATGTGTGGGTTAATATCAGGGTTTTCAACTCTATTCCATTGGTCTACCTGTCTATTTTTGTGCCAATACCAAGCTGTTTTCAGGACTATAGCTCTGTAATAGAGCTTGAAGTCAGGGATGGTGATGCCTCCAGAAGTTCCTTTATTGTACAGGGTTGTTTTGGCTATCCTGGGTCTTTTGTTTCTCCATATAAAGTTGAGAGTTGTTCTTTCAATGTCTATGAAGAATTGTGTTGGGATTTTGATGGGGATTGTATTGAATCTGTAGATTGCTTTTTGACAAGATTGCCATTTTTACTATGTTGATCCTACCTATCCAAGAGCATGGGAGATCTTTCCATTTTCTGATATCTTCTTTAATTTCTTTCTTTAGAGACTCAAAATTCTTACGGTACAGGTCTTTCTTGAAATTTGCAGGAAAATGGACGGAACTCGAAAAAACCATTCTGAGCGAGGTAACCCAATCACAAAAAGACAAACATGGTATGTACTCACTCATATGTGGATTTTAGACATAGAGTAAAGGATTACCAGCCCACAATCCACACTGCCAGAGAAGCTAGGAAATAAGGAGGACCCTAAGAGAGACATACATAGTCCCCTGGAGAAGGGGAAAGGGTCAAGATCTCCTGAGCAAATTGGGAGCATGGGAAGAGGGGAGAGGGAGCTAGGAGAATGAGAAGGGGAGAAGAGGAGGGGTGAGGAAGACATGAGGGAGCAGAAAGTTTGAGTCAGGGGAAGAATAGAAGAAAACAAGAAAGGAGATACCATAATAGAGGGAGACATTTTAGGTTTACAAAGAAATCAGGCACTAGGGAAATGTCTGGAGATCTACAAAGATGACACCAGCTAACAATCTAAGCAACAGAGCAGAGGCTATCTTAAATGCCCTCCCCTAATAATGAGATTGATGACTGACTTATATGCCATCCTATAGCCTTCATCCAGCAGCTGGTGGAAGTAGAAGCAGACACCCACAACTAATCACTGAACTGAACTGGAATCCAATTGCAGAGAAGGAGGAGAGTGATGAGCAAAGGGGTCCAGACCAGGCTGGTGAAACCCACAGAAACAGCTGACCTGAACAATGGGGAGCTCTTGCTCCCCAGACTGATAGCTGGGATACCAGCATGGGACTGATCCAGACCCCAGGAATGTGGGTTTCAGTAAGGAGACCTCAGAAATCTATGGGACCCCTGTAGTAGTTCAGTACTTATCCCTAGCATAGGTGTGGACTTTGGGAGTATTCCACATAGAGGGATACTCCCTGAGACAAGACACATGGGGGTGGGCCTAGGCCCTATCCCAAAGGATATGATAGATTCTGAAGACCCCTATGGAAGGCCTCACCCTCCCTGGGGAGCAGAAAGGATATGTTATGTGATAGGTTGGGTTTTAGTTGGGGGAAGTGGTAAGGGATGAGGGGAGAGAGAGGGAACTGGGATTGACATGTAAAACAATCTTGTTTCTAATTCAAATAAAAAAGAAAACAGCTTACAACAAATGCTAGCAAGGATGTGAGCAAGGAGAGAGAGGCCCTCATTCACTGTTAGGATTGCAAAGTGCTGCAGCCACTGTGAAAGAAATGCTAATGAGGGTTTGGGGGGGGGAGCCTCATTCACTGTTACAGTTGCAAACTGTGGCAGCCACTGTGAAAACCAGTGTGGAGAGTTCTTAAAAACCTAAAACAAATTGCCGTATGGCAGCTATACCACTTCTTAACATATGCCCAAAGAAGCTGACCTCCTGCTCCACTTCTTAACATATGCCCAAAGAAGCTGACCTCCTGCTCCACAGATACTCAATCAGCCATGCTCATTGCTGCTCTATTCACAACACCCAGGAAATGAAAACAGCCTAGATGTCCTTCAGCAGAAGAATTGGTAATGAAGATGCAGTACATTTGCACTGTGGAATAGTATGCAGCAGAAAAGTTAAAAAATCATAAAATGTATAGGTAAATGGGCAAAATCAGAAAATATCACACTGAGGGAGGTAAACCCAGACCAAGAAAGACACATACTGAATGTTTGCTCTCTCTTAAATCCTAAGTCCTAGCTCCAAATCTTTAGATTTCAGTACATAACCCGAAGTAATCCAAAAAACAGGATAGTGGGAGACAGGTGCTACAAAGGGGTCAATGGGAAAACGAGGGGTTAACTATGGAGGGGTGAGGAAGTGAGCAGAGAGACAGAGAGACAGGTAACTATAAGAATGTTTTTAAAAGCTCTAGGAAAACATAGAGTTTTACACAACTACTTAAAAATAATATATGTATATATACATACATAATTTCCCATACATATGTGTATGTATGTATAAGTGAATATACTTTTCAATGGAGCTATGTCCCATGGGTGATGATGTTTCCCAAAAATATCTCGATATTGACTCTGGGGCATGAAATTTGTACACACAAAATGAGGTGCACTGCTCTTTAAAAGCATCTTGGAAAGAAAATGTTAGAGTACCTTAAAATACAAATAACCCAAGTGCTTTTTTCCTAGTCACTAAACTCTATGAAACAGTTTTGCGAATGAACTATTTTTATGCAGTTGCTGCTCGCTGACTTGAAGACTTTACTCTTGCCTAAGACTCCTGTGTAATCCTATGACAACCAGGCAAGACTCTGAAAGGAGCCTAGGAGTCTGTGGTAGAAGCACATAGAATGAAAGGAGATTTCTTGGCAGAGTAATGAATTACAAGCATTTTTTAAAATATTAACTCCTGGTCACAAATAAATATTTTTAAGTTATATAAACTTGTATATATGATCATTTGTCATTTACTCATAAGAAACAAGGAAGGTCCTTAATATTGGATTGATTGTATTCATGGGAATATTCATGGCATTTCTGTTGGATTCTACCTCTATGTGATATATACTGAGTTGTAATGTAGTAACTCCCCCAAACTTCATGTATTTAAGCAAATAAGGGTTTATTTTCTACTTACTCCACAGGGAATTAAACTCTGCTATTGTTATTCATTTATTTGAAAAAGTTTGTTCATTATGAGACAAGGTCTTACTACATAGCCCAGACTGGCCTTGAACTCACTGTGCAGCTCAGGCTGACCTTGAACTCAAGGCCTCCTCCCTGTGCTTCTGAGTTCTAAGACTGCAGTTACCTCACCTAGCTCATCATTATCCTTTCTGCAGTCTTGGAAGGCAGAGACCCCACAATATCAAGGATGGCTAGTCACTCTCTTGGAAAGCAATATCCCACAGGAATCAAGTGCAGAAACCACAAGTGATGTGAACTATGTGTGACCAGTTCATTGGCCAGAACTGGTCACATGGCCCCATTGGAGAAGGTCAAAAGAACAATCCCATGTGCAAGGCAATGACCAGGCATCTTGAGTATGCTGCATTGGTGGCTCCTGCCTCAATAATAGTGCCCCTTTCTCAGATTAGAAGCTGAGCATCTGGAAAGAAAAGAAAACTAGAACCTATCAATTTCATGGTCAGCAAATCCAGAGGGAAGATAAAAGCTGACAGGTGACTGGGGTGATTCCACATGGTCAAGAGAGAACCTTCTGGAAGACTGGAAACATAGGCTAAGATGGCACTTGCTAGTATTTCAGTGATTCAAATTCATAGTTAATAAATACTTTTTAAGATCATACATTAAACTGTAGATATTATATTTCTAGTATGAAAACATATATTTATTAATTCTACATAATCAGAACTATGTTAATGTAGTATGGACATTACTAATAGTGCAAAAACATACATTTAAGGTTAGAAAAATCAGTACACATACTAACATGCCTCCCAGTCAATATAATGTCTTACATACTCCCTGGATGCCTGTGCTCTGCCTTGCAAGAACACACTTAAAGATGAAAAAAGAAGTTTACATTTTATTTGCAGAGTATAACAAGAAAATCATATGTGTTTTCCAGGGCAGCAACATATACCTGCAGTCCCAGAGTTCAAGACCAACCTGGACTGCTGAGGAAGTCAAGGTCAGTTTTTTCCAGGGATGCAGCCCCTGATAGGTTGCACATGCTCTGGTGGATAGCCCCACATCCACTCACATGCCCCATATCAATGTATATACCAGAAACCCTAATTAGACTTAGTGGGTTTTACTTTTTTGAAGAGCACATGGAGTTGGGAGGAGGTATGCTGAGGGGTAGCTACATGGAGAGTTGGAGACAGGAAGTGGAGGCAGGTATGATAAAAAAAAAAACATTGTATACATATATCAAATTCTCAAAAAATAAATAAAAATATTATTTAAAAGAGAAATTAAGGAAAAGGGCAGGTGATATGTGCTTTTTTTTTCCTTTTTACATATTCCCAGAAATATATATTTGTGTTTATATTTAACCAAAATACATGAAATATTCATTGTAGGAAAAAAACAATATATCATCTCCCTCAAATGTCTTTAAAGTTATCTTTGCTCCCAGATATAACTTAATATCTTGATGCATTTTCTCCTTCTCTGCACAGCTATCCATAAGGGTAAGCATTTTTTTAAAAGAAATTGTAATAAACAAACTGCTTTGCAATCTCCTCTTTCCAAAGAACACAGTGGAACAATGAGTTGCACATTCTTCCACATCATTTTTATAACTTTTGTCATTTTTCTTATTTCATTGGTAATATATGTTCATTGTGAAATCTTATTCAATGTGTACAAGCAAAGAGAAGAATAAGAATTACCCACTTTCCATTATGCCAGATGTAGCCACTTTTAGTAGTTGGCAGTCTGTGTCCTTATCCAGTCTCTTTTCTGTGCACTCAATTTCCCATTAATGGAGCCGCATTGTACCTGGTATTCTGTAGTCTGTGTTATCATTTGATTGTGTTGTGAACACAATTGATGTGTGTTGTGAACACTTCACCATGCCATGCAAAGCTCCTCTACAAGACCATTCCAGTGACTGTACAGCAGTGCTTCCAAGCCCGATTCCTCCAATCACTGTTACAGAAGAGTCACACAGAAATATTGAGAGAAAAACAAACTCAGTGGCAAAATAAGTTTGGAAAACACAGCTTATTGAACCATAACAATGCGCATATGCTGCAGAAGTCTGAAAACCCTATGACTAAAAATATGTTTTACCTCTGTTCCACAGGGTGTTCCTGGAGTGTATTAGATCATGGCTGACTTTTCTGAGGTAATCTAAAATCATCCTATAGAGCTCTCTTAACAACTATATAATCTCACCCTGATTTCTTGGACATTTACCTGCACAGTGTAAATATAAACATCAGCATTGACATAAATATGCTTGCGTCTATGCCTTATGCCTTCATACAATTAAGATTAATTTGATAAAAGAGAATTGTGAAGCTGGGCACAGTAGCACAACTGTTTCATCCTAGCACATAGGAGACAGAGGAAGGGTATTTTCTTTGAGTTCAAGGCTAGCTTGGTCTGCTGCTACGGACCACCCCAGCCGGGTATGGGAGTCTCTGGGATGAGGGTCCTGGAAGAATAGGTGGGTAAGGATTCAGCAGTGACATGAAGAGGCAGTTTGAATATGAGTGTCACCGCCAAATCTTTACCCACCTATTCTTCCAGGACCCTCATCCCAGGGACTCCCAAGCTGGCTTAGGAAACTGAGCCAGCTGGGGTGGTCCGTGGCAGTGGCAATCTGAATAGTGAGTTCCAGGCCAGAGAGAGAGAGACAGAGACACAGAGACACAGAGACACAGAGACACAGAGAGAAAGTGCCATGGATGTGAAAAGAATGTCAACTTTAAAGATTGCTTCCCTAACAAATTGCTTTGGGGAAAATATTAAATTTATTTGTATTTCTACTGTGAGAGCCTGAGAATAACCAGCTAGGAACAGCCATGCTAGCACTAGATTCTATTAATTAAAAAGAAACTACACTCATAACTGGTTATTCTACTTCCAATGCAATTAATATTTATTGTAGAAAGCAGTTGACATAAAGATGAATAGAGAGAAATTACCCATAATCCTGCAACTCAGAGATAATCACTCTTAACAGAAAGGTGGGACTGAGCTGGGGACACAGCTCAGTCTCACATGAAATCCCCTGGTTAATCCCCAGCCCCACAGAAAACAGAAGTGTAGAAGGCAGCATATAACTGTGGGTACTTTGTTTTTTGTTTTTTTTAAAAAAAAAAAAACTGTTGACACAAGCCCAATCTACTTAGGAAACTGAGGCAGAAAGATTGAACATTTTAGGCCAATGTAGTCAATGCAATGAGACCCTGTGAACTGGTTAGTTGACTGTCAGATTGATGCAGCTGGGGTCATCTGGGAAGAGGGTGTCTCAGTTGACAAATTGCCTCCATCAGATTGGCCTTTGGACAAGTAGGTGGGGTGTTTTCTTGCTTGAAGACTGGTGTGGAAGGGTCTGTCTCACTCTGTGTGGTGCCACCCCTGGAGAGGTGGTCCTGGCTGCTATAAGAAAGCAGGCTAAACAAATCCTGAAGAGTAAGCCTGTAAGCAGCATCCTCAATGCCCTCTGTTTCAGTTCCCACCTCCAGTTTCCTGCCTTAAGTTCCTGCCCTGACTTCCTTTAATGAAGGAATACAGATCATACATTGACCTCAACCCTTTTCTCCTCAAGTCACTTTGGGTCAGTGTTTCATCATAGCCTTTGAAAATCAAGCTAAGACACCCTATTTCCAATATAAAGTTTAAAAAATAGCTTGGAATATAGCTCAGCAAGAGCACATTTGTCTACCATGTGTGAGACTATAGATTTAATCCCCGGTACTGCAAACAACAAATGTTTTAAACTTGAAATTATACAAGTTCCATATCATACCATTTTATTCTTAGAATTATATCCTTACAATGTTACCTCATTTCTTAAATTTATATTTGTGTCCATTCTTCCAACACTAAGCCGTATGTGATGTTTACTAACTCTTAAATTAATATCAGGTAACTACTATTTTTCTGTTGAAATCTTTGCCTTTTCTTGTTTGTTGATGTTCTTTACATATAAAGGAACTTAATGATTTTTCATGTATGTTGCTGATATTTTTCACAGATGACTAGTTTTTAATTTTACTTACATATTTAGACTGTATTTTTTACATGCATAAAATTCTAATTTTATTCTAAAACTTGTTATCAAACTTGCATTTTCCTTTGGGTATGGCCATCATATAATGATTAAGAGTCTTTCTACATCTCTGCTCTACATCTCATCTCTCTCTCTCTCTCTCTCTCTCTCTCTCTCTCTCTCTCTCTCTCTCTCTCTCTCTTGTTTTTGTTTTTGAGACAGGGTTTCTCTGTACCTGTCCTGGAGCTTGCTCTGTAGAACAGGCTGGCTTCGAACTCACAGAGTTCTGCCTGTCTTTGCCTCCCAAGTGCTGGGATTAAAGGCATGCACCACCAAGGTCCAGCTATTATTCTCTTTTGATATTGATAATTTTCTAAACATTTGAATCTTTAATTCACTCATAGAAATCTAAAGCAGAGATCAAACAAAGAGTGATGGGTATGTTTCCTCTAATGACTTTTGTCCTTACCCCATATGAGTTAGGTTTTCAGTTATGCATGTGTGCATCACATGTCATTCTAGTATTCTCTCTCATGATTTTTAAGGTGCTAAAAGTGTGCCTGATAACCCTTCAACATGCCTCCAAGTCCAATATCGTGCTAGTGCAGCATGTTATTGGCACCAGCAAATTATGCCCATTTAGCTCCATACAATCAAAAACATTATGTGCAAATTACTCTTAAGTACATAATTCACTAAAACACCCCTCCAATTTTTTTTCATATCCCTGTTGTTCAATCTGAACCAATTCCTTGCTCTGTTAAAACAGCTGACCCATACTACACACCAAATGGTAGCAGATAGAGTAAAGATGGAGTTTGGGGAAAGCTGACAACAACTATCATGGAGGAAGCATGGAAAGGTCAACTTGGAATGGAAAAGAATGCTGCTTTCATTTTTCTTGCTGTGGTTTGGTTGGGTGGGTTGGTTGGTTGGTTATAAGTAGGAGTTTGATAAGGAGTGGAAAGTAGAATCAGTCAAAACTAATAATGTTTTCGAAGTCATAAGAAATCCTGATAATTTCTAAGTTAGTCAAAAGATAAAACTTTAAAAATTAATTTAAAAAAATAAGTTGAACCTTGTGTGAGTAGAAAGAGCTCCTCTCAGGAGCCATTGGTTATTAATCAAAAATCCCAGTGATAGGCTATCTCCCTATACTACTTGGTCAGGGAGACCCATGAGGTTACCAAAACAATATAGGCAACTATATCTGCTGTTGGCTGCCCACCAAGACTAGATGGCAAGACCCTATTGCTGAAGGTGCTAAATTCCTTAGTACAGAAATCAAGTTGGAACATGACTAATATCTAACCTTCAGGGTAGCACTCATAGTTCCAGTTCGCCTTCCTAGGCATACATTGATCTGCCTAGGAAGGAGAAAAAAGACAAGAGCTCCTGAGTAAATTGGAAGCATGGGTGACAGGGGCAGGGTAAAAGGGGAGATAGGAGGAGGGAAGGAAAGTGGGGAGAATTATAGCTCAATAAAAAATGGAAATGGGTGCTTTTCAAGCTGCTATGGGAGAACTGTCATAATCAGCTATGGATCCTGTGCACAGCAAGACTAAGTAACCAGGTAAAATGGGCCCAGTGGTGTGGCACATCTGTTATTGGGTAACCAACTGCTTTTTGTTTAGACTTGATGCCTACTCCATAGGAAGGAATTCACATCTGGTACTCTAAGCCCAGTCAAAAGTCCATGGCTGGCTTTGGAAATTAGTATGGTGGTTTCTCAGAAAATTGGAAATCAATCTACCGCAAAACACAGCAATACCACTTTTGGGCATGTACCAAAGGATGTACACACATACTACAAGGAAATTTGTTCATCTATGTTCATAGCAGCATTATTCACAACAGCCAGAACCTGGAATCAACCTAGATGCCCCTCAACCAAAGAATGTATAAGGAAAATGTGTTACATTTGCACAATGGTGTACTACTCAGTGGTGAAAAGGCAATGACATCTTCCAATTTGCGGGCAAATGGACAGAACTAGAAAAAGCCCTCCTGAGTGAGGTAACCCAGACACAGAAAGACAAATATAATATATACTCACTCATAAGTGAATATTAGACATACAGCAAAGAACAACCAGACTTCAGGCCACAACCCCAGAGAACCTAGGTAATAAAGAAGACCCCAAGAGAGGCATTACATTGATCTGCCTAGGAAGGAGAAAAAAGATAAGATCTCCTGAGTAAATTGGAAGCATGGGGGACAGGGGCAGGGTAAAGGGGGAGATAGGAGGAGAGAAGGAGAGTGGGGAGAATTATAGCTCAATAAAAAATGGAAAAATAAAGGTATCCAAAGAGTCCATGGCTAAGAGGTCATAGGCTCTAGTAGGGAAAACACTTAGTAAATGACATAATGTGCTCATCTAGTTGTCCTCTACATAAGTACAATTATGCCAATACATCAGTGCTACTGTGAGCTTTAGTCAGAAAAGCTTCTTTTTCAGTAGGTATCAATGACTGTAGAGACTTATAACATGAAAATTCTCAAAATAAGTGGATCTTGGACATCCTGGTATAAGTGGGACAAATTTATCTCCCCACTCAAGGCTCAAGAAATGTCATAAAAGAAAAGAAAAAAATATAAAATCCCAAAGAGAGTGATGTGGGATGCTAACTTCCAGGCATAACATGACCTGTGCACTCTTGAACTTAAAACAGCTGTGACTACCTGTATTTATACAAGATCTGCACAAGATCGCTGAGCCTTGAAGCTAGGGAGTGTGATGCAGATGCCACATCCAGAACTGGGCATTCCACAGTCTCTTTTTCTTTACACATTGGTCAGTTGTGGGTCTCTGTATTAGTTGTCATCTGGAGAAGTTTCCCACAGATATCATCTCAGAAAATGGGGCACAAAGATGGGAAGAGCCAAAAGCAGTGGATGACTACAACAAAATATTGATTTCCAGACACAACAGGGCAGTTCTGCATATGAGCTAAAGAGGCAATAATAGCATGCACAGGAATATGCCAGAAAAAATTCTCAGTGAGGAAGGAGAAAGAGGTCAGGAAATCCCACTCCTAGCTGAGTAGGAACTACTGACAACTGATGGCAACTGGAGAGAGAGAGAGTTAATTGTCTTCTGGAATGTGGCCCCTGAGAGGCTACCCGTGCTCTAATACATGGCCCTGTTCCCATGCTGACACTGGAAGCAGTAAGTGGACTATATGGGTTTTAAAAATAAAGAAGACATGAAACTGGAAAGAAATAGTGATGGTGGGAAATATGGGAGGAATTTAAAGGGAGGGAATGGGGTGGACTTGGTCAAAACACATTTGCAAGCACGACAATTCCAATCTATGAAGACAAAGTTTCTCTGATGAGGGTTGAGAAGTATACTAATCTATATGAATAAAGATAAGAACTAAAGAGGACGTTTATTACTATTTCCATTTAGCAGAATAACAGTATTAATTCTCTCCTAGACCTATAACCTAGCCAGCCATGGGTTTTTGACCCATTTAATAGTACTAGGCATGGATTCCATCTGATGGAGTGGGCCTTAAGTCCAACTTCAAAGAGGTTGGTTCCTCTCACAGCATCCATGTCACCAGTGGGAATATCTTGCCAGCCCAGTCATTATTGTAGCTCACAGAATTCAGATCTGGATAAGGCTACTCATTACTTTTCTCCCCTTGTAGCATGCAGAGTAACTTCCAACACTAGGACAACCGGCAGGTAAAGACAACACTTCCAGGTCAGAACCAGGTTGATTTTTCTGTGCACTACCACTCAAGAAGCGGTGTCTCCAGTGATAGGACCTTATTATTAGGTTCTAGAGGGTAACAAAGAGCAATGGCAATAAGCTGTAATGTTCAGGGAGCAGATTGGAAAGCACCTGACCAACAACTCAAAAACAAGTAACCTTTATATGACACTGGGAATTTATTTCATAGGTTATGATATTTAGGGAGGCATTGTCTCCCATTATATGATAACTCCTTTTAAACTGTATGTATGTATGTATGTATGTATGTATGTATGTGTATGTGTGCATATATGTATGTGTGGATGAGTGGGTGGTAGGTGGAAAGATGGCCCTATACTCACGCACATACTGGTAGCACTAAGAAGTCTCAATAGGTTTAGAAGTTAAAGCTCAATATGTGAGGGGGAAAGTAATCAGGTGGCTAAAAGACAAACTAAAAGGGAAGGAATGGGGAGTCTATTTGATCAAAACACATTATATACATATATAAAATTACCAAACAATAAAAAATGGTTTTAGACTTCTTTATTTGGGTTTTTATGTGTATGAGTGTTTTGCCTGCAAGCATGTGTGTGCACCATATGTACCTGGTCCCCATGGGTGCCACAAAAGGGCATCAGATCTCCTAGAATAGGAGTTATGGGTGGTTACGAGCCACCATGTGGGTGCTGGGAGGCAAACCAGGTCCATGCAAGAGTAAAAAGTCTTCTCATGCTAAGCTAATCTCCATCCCCCAGTAAAATATTTCTTTCAACATTTTCATTGCACATGATCGAGCCTGCCACAGCACTTTCATATCTGGAATATATTCATGTGTTTTGTTGTTTTATTATATTGTATTTATTTAATTATTTATTTAGAGTAAAAAAACTGTCATGGAAGTGAGATGTTCATAGGACCCCCGCTTATTCTAAGAATGTATATGTACTTATGGTTGATTGGAGAGAGAGAGATTTTATTCAGTGGTATAGCCAATGGTAAGGTTCCCATTCTCCTGTAAACAAACTTTTGCCCATGCTCCTGTGAGCAACCCTAGTAAAGCTCAATGGTCAAGCAAGAGTGACTGACAAGTGATTTTCCATCAATTCGTTATGCCTCATGAGGAAAAACAAACAAAGGACACATGAAGGAAATGGAGGTAGAAGGCAGGTGAATTCCAAAGGAGGAGACTATGGGGAGTGAAAGGGGACATGAGAGGATAACAACGGGATGAATATTATCAAAACACCTTATGTTCATGTGTAAAAGCATCATAATAAAACCCACTATTGTGTATAATTAACATACATTAATAAAGACATATTTTAGTTATCAAGTCCCGAGTGATCAGCCCTAAACACATACAAGCAATACTAGATGGAATCAACAAGCTGGTGTGTGTATGTATGTATGTATGTATGTATAAAAAAATAATAATTAACAAGATGAAGTTATGAATGGGGGACGGAGGAATGAGAGGAGTTTGAGGAGTAGAGGGAAGGTATTTATGTATGAAACATCCAAAAAATTCAAAAACAAAAAGTGTGTTTTTTGTGTATGTATGTATGTGAGGCGTGTGCGTGTGAGGGGGGCATGGGTGAGGATGGGTGTGGATGTGGGTGTGTGTGCCTGTGCACACATATGTGGTCAAAGTCT
The DNA here is from genome assembly GCF_003668045.3 of Cricetulus griseus. NCBI lineage: Eukaryota > Metazoa > Chordata > Mammalia > Rodentia > Cricetidae > Cricetulus > Cricetulus griseus. Next base: position 76,994,069 of record NC_048596.1, read on the forward strand.
GATGTGAATTTTCCCTTATTGCTCTTTTATTGCTCTAGGTAGCTGGGGCTCTTGCCCACTGAGTCACCTCTCCCCACCCCAATATAAACAGTTTTAAAATAACTGGGGAATGGAAAGGGAGTTATAACTTAAAAAAATAACAAAACATTTTTCCATAAATCCATGCAAAACAGACAACAACCACATAAGAAGAATATAAAACTTAATTAGAAAAACACAAATTCAATATGACTAGATTAATGGAAGATTAGAAATGAAAGCTGACAGAGAAATAAAGCAAATTCAAAATTTGTAAATAAGTGACAATCGTTTCAGAATTGAAATATAGATCAGAAGAAACACAAGGCCAGTAATAGGCAAGTACACAGCAACCTCATTTCTAAGTTCTGCAAAGGCTAACGCCAGTTGTCAACACTCCACATCTTAAATCAGATAAAACACAAACTGCTGGGCAGTCCTGTGAGAGCTTCTCTTGGTCAGATTATCTGAAGCAGGAGGACCCACCCTAAATCTGGAACACACCTTCTGGCAACAACCCAGATAATAGGACATGGAGGAAGGAAACTTTCTGCCTGCTTGTCCTCATTCTTGATGGCAAGTTCATCTATTCGTATACAGCATTCCTTCCCCACTGTTAAAACTGACTTCCGGCTTTCATTTTACATTGAAGACCAGCAGCTCTCCAGGAACCCTCCAGGCCTTCAGTACCTGACTGGGACTGCTAAGACCCCCAATCACATGGACTGAACAACTACAGGATTCCCAGTGTCTCTAGTGTGAGACAGCCAATGATGTAAATCCTTGATGGAGCACATGATTGAAGCTTACCCGATAAATCCCCTACACACACACACACACACACACACACACACACACACACACACACCATACACACTCACCACACACCACACATACACACACACGCACCACATATACCACACACACACACACACCACATACACCACACACACACACACCACACACACACACAGACACACACACCAAATACACCACACACCACACACACATACAGACACACATACACACACACACACACACACACACACACCACACTCACCACACACCACACATACACACACACACACAATCACACACACACCACACACACACACCATACACCATACACACACACAGACACACACATCACAGACATCACACACCACACATACACACACACACACACACACACACACACCACACACCACACACACACTCACCACACACACACATACACACACGTTCTATTGGTCCTCTTCTTTTAGAGAACCCTGACTAATACAGAATCCATCTCAAGCATTATGAACAAATGCATAAAAGGACATAAACACAAAGCTGACATATAATAGATCATATTTTAAAGAGAGTATATGTGGTGACACATGCTTGTGACCCAACACTTGGGAGACAGGAGCAAGAGGGTTACCATAAGGTCAAAGCTAGCTGGTCATCATAGCAACTTTCAAGTTAACCAGGACTACATAGTGAGACCCTAAGTTCAAAAGAGGAGGTGGATGCCCAAAGGAGTCTGGCTGGCATAGCTATAATGCATCTACACATAGTAGGTACAGTGAGGCTCTGGAGTGGAATCTGGGTGTGCACATGTATGTTATTATCTCCAGAACATGCCACTGGGAAAAAACAAACACCCACAAAACAAAACAAAAAAAAAGTGAGAATACAAATCAAAATCATTTTCAAGTAGTGATAACAGCAAGAGATGTTGATACAAGCTATACTTCATCAAATATGCTATTGTCTATAGATTTTACTTTGAGATCTTTTATAAATTAAAAAAAATACTCTACAATTATAGAATAGGTAGAACAAGATTGCCCAACTGTTGAAGCTTCATCTTGGGTTGGTAATGTTTTTTTGTTTGAGTTTGAAGGGTAAATTCACAATAAAAGCTTCCATGGGATATTATCATAGCCAGAACATCCTAATTCTGCCTGTGAACCATCATTGTTCTCAATCAGAAGCTGAAGAAACACGACAGAAAAATAAACAGAAAATGCAGGGGTGATAGCAGTCTACAGTTTAATCTGGCTTGGCTCCTGAATCTTAATGCAGACGTTGGGTAAGATGAGCTGGACCATATGGAACAGGAGGTTGGTGTCACAAGGGGTCCTCTCTTGCCTCATAGTTGATGCCACCTCTACAGAGAAAGCTCAGCCCCCTGTAGCCTACAGGAAGAATTTTCGTTCTCCAAGATTCCCTGTGCTAGAAAACACATCCAAATCACGTTTATTAAATCTAAGTGCCCAGAGAAAGAATAGGGATAGAGTTGGAAAGAAAGGGACTAGAAAGAACAAGGAAAAATTGGAATCTTTGGCATCTTTTAATTTGCTCAACACTCAAGTCTTCCTCGAGCTCTGTTTGTTCCAGGGAGACCAAAAATGAGGGTCTGTGACAGATCTTATCCTCAGAGTCCATGCCCTGTCCATAAGCTGTATAGCTTGGGCTTTTAGCAGCTTTACTCAGCTTTTCTCCTTTGCAATTCAACTTACAGAAATTCCCCAAAGACTTTTTTTTCAGTCTATGCATGACCTTTTTTCTCGTTACCAGAGTGAATAGGATTTTTCTCTGTCTTTTAAAAAAGAAGGTATTTCAGGAAAGGAGCAATTAGATGCATTATCTCACTAGGGCTGCCATAACTACGTACCATAGACTGAGTGGCTTCAGATCATAAATTCACTGCCTCACAGTTCTGCAGGCTGGAAGTGTGAGGCCATTGAACTGTTGCTGTGGGCTTCTGAAGCCCCCCTAGTATAGAAGCTGTCTTCTGCCTTTGGCTTCCCATGGTCTCCCTCTGTGTATCTATATTCAAATCTCCTCCGCCTCTTCCTCCTCCATTTTCCTCCTCTTCCTTCTCCTCTTCTTCTTCTTCTTCTTCTTCTTCTTCTTCTTCTTCTTCTTCTTCTTCTTCTTCTTCTTCTTCTTCTTCTTCTTCTAAGTCTTCTTCTTCTTGGCCCAAACTACACTACATCAGGGTCCACTCTAATGAACTAATGAACAAAGCTTAATTTAATCATCCCTTCAACGACTCTCCCTCCAACCATAGATATTCTGATGTGCCAGGGCTTGGACCTGCAATATAAATTTAGGAGGGGACACAAGTCAGCCTGTAACAGATGTCATGGCTCAAATTATCATGGAATCAGATGACTTGAGATATGTTGTGGGGGTGACTGGGGTGCATGGGATGAACTTGAGCGACAACCAGGAAAGGAGCTGCTAAAGGACAGAGTGAGGTGTTCCTGATGGAAGGGGTGGTAGGCAATGAGATCCAGAGCACAGATCAAGAACTAAATCATGATGGCAAGAGAGGAAAGGGGGAAAGAGATGAAGAAGAATGTGGAAACTTTTGTACCTTGAGAAGTTTCGGGAGATATTCCACCCCATGACTTCCATTTTCTTTGTAAAATGGGTGAAGAGAACATAAGGTAGTGTGATAAAGGAGAACAACTGTGGGTTATAAAGACTGCTGTGTTTCATAAATGATGCTAAGAAAAACAGGGAAGGTAGTTGATAGTAACACCATATCACAGTTGGGAAAAGTATTCTTGGTGGACAAGAGCTTGTGTATGTTTTAAACATATATGAAAAAATATATAAGGCAGTAGGAAAGGGTAATGAAAACATGGCACAAATAAATGAGCATTATTCAGCCAAAAAATCCTGTTGTCCATAGAACAATGGTTGGAACTATAGATCACATGTTAAGCAAAATAAGCCAGACTAAGAAAGACAAGTATTGCATGTTTTCTCTTGTAATGATAATCGAGGGGATAGGAAATGAAAGTAGAATTGGCAATTAAGGACAAGAATTGGGACCAGTGGGAGGTAGAGGAGAATGAGTGGAATCAACAAGAGAAATATCAAATATGACCAAAGTACCTTTTATTTACAAATGGAAATGTCATAAATGAAAAGCACTATTTTATGCAACAAATACACACTAACAAAAGGTTGGATTAATCAAAAGATGGCTCTCAGGAGAGGGCAGATCTTCCTAAACATAAATGCTGAAAAAATAAAAAAATATATGGATTTGATTACATAATTATACACTTCTGCTAATAAAACATCATTAAAACAAATTTCTATATCACAAATAACAGAAATCTTGCACCAAAATAATGAGAAACATTTTCAGCTATAAAGTTAGTAAAAATTAAGAATAGCATTCCCAGTGTTTGCATGAGTATAATCTCTTACCTGTTTTCACAGCAGTTGGGAAGATAAAAACTCGCATCACACTAGTGGTCCTCAACTTGGCAATTTCTATCAAGAGGCTTTAAATTTCTTTTGAGTTAGCCCTTCTGTTACAGGAAAGCAAACTGAAGGATTTCTTTCTTTGCACAAGAGTGTTCATTGCTAAGTCATATGTAACTTCCAGGAAAAAGCATCTGCCAGCTTTAATGCATACCCTGGTATTGGTTCTACAAATTTTGACACATCCATATTCTAGCATACTATGGAGCTAAGAGTCATGTTGCAAATACAAAATTAATAGGGGAAAATGTTTGCAACATAATGTTTGGGTTTGTGGTGCAGGTATGGGAGAGATTGCAAGGCTCCTCCCTACAAAGGTTGAAAGCAGTTGGTGCATTAAATAAAGTTAGCTGGGCTACTATGGAGCCAGCTGGAGGGGGACATGTGACATATCAAAGTGACTTAGTATTCCATGCACACACAAAAAGGGAAAAACACAAAGTGAAACACAAAAAATGTCTGTGACTATTTTAAAGTCCCCATCATATTCTGGAAATTCTTCCTATGTACTGCAATGTTCCACATCACGAGTGTCTCCTTTCCCATAAAGAATCCCAGAGAAAATCTCCCTTGTAACCACAGAATAGCCAAATGATATGGGCCCAGCCAATTATTTCTGAAATCTGGATTTAGATGAAAAAAATGTCTGGGTAATAGGTGTCACCTAGAAGACATTTGTTGAGACTCTTCCCAACTTGCTTTGAAGAGGTTGCTGCCGGCAGAGGCCCTCAGTGGTCATATAATGCTTCTGGAGCCATCTGGCCATGGGTGTGTGCACTCCACTTCTTTTTCTGAGGCCCCCACATTTGACTAGGCCCCCAAAAAGAAGATCATAATTTCTGATCTTAAAGATCTTTCCTGTAAACTGTTGGCAACCAATCATACTGACTGATTCAGACTCCACTCTAGCTGTGGTGCCTGACAATCCTAAAAGCATACTTACCTCAGTTAATCCTCCTGTCACTGTGACTGGCAGAGCTAAGGATGAACTCTCAGATCTACAATAACCTGAAACCCACTCTCTAAGCATGAACAAGCTTCCATCCTTCTGCAACCCTGTATTTTACTCCTATAGAATAAGCAAACTGGAATAGAAATACCTCTAAGTTTCTTTCCACTGTAAGGAATTAGACAGTTCTGTATTCTTGGAGATTCTTTCCATCCATGAGAAGCCAGTAAGTCCTCATTTGACTTCTGACAAGATGGCCATCTTCCTGCCATCTTAAGAAGACACTGGCAGAATGAAATGGAGCAGAACCTGAAGGTGATCCAGGGGTTTGACCACCAAGCCCATCAGCATTTTTCTAATCATGGAAAGGCTTTGGAGTTACTTTCAGCAGCCCTATGCTCACATTCCCATAAGGATAGTGCAAACACCTTGTCCATCCTGCAGCCAACAGCAGCATCGACCCCCACAAATGCTTTTCCAAGGGAGCTTTGATGCCTTTGACAGAGAAGCTGAAGCAATAGATTCTGATGGATGAAGCACAGACCAGCACTGGGAAATCTGTCTGCTCTCCTAGCTCTGTTACTTACAGGATGGCCCTGGGCAAGCCCTATGGCCTTTCCAGTCCCTGTGATCCCCTGAAACATTGAGCACCATTAAGCAAACGAAATGAGATAATACAAGTGGAAGCACTCTGAAAACTGAGGCGTTACACAAACTCGATGGGGCTATTATTAATTTAGAGAGCAATCAAAGGATCTAAAACTGTCTGCATTTGAATAGTGTTTCTTATTTTTGCAGCATGCTTTTCTCGTTTTGTCTTCACATGTGAGAAACTGGGGCAGTTATTATTATCTCCATTTCACAGATGAGGAAACAGGACAAGCAGCAGTGCCAGCCCTGAGAACCAGGCATCCAATCTCAACCCACATCCCCTCCTGCATATATTCAGGTAATTCATCCCTGTCCACTGTGCAGGCGACACAGCCTAGATGGTAGAGTGCACCTATCAGGAATGCAGTTGGAAGATGTCTGCAGGATGCTAGCCTTTGGGAAAACATGTGGTCTGCAGTGTTGTGGACTTTCAACTGGGCTTCCTAGAAAATAAATGTAGACTTGCAATTCTCAATAGCAGCACAGAGCCAGAAAATTAAAAAAAAAAAAAAAACAGAATTGGTGTTAAATGCTAAACAAGACCTAGATAGGGAATTGGTCTATTGTCTGTGGCCAATAACATAATACCAGGAGCGGGGTAATTCCACAGAAGAGAGGCTTATTTTGTCTCATGGTCCTGGATTCTCCATGTCAAGGGAATGCATCAAGGGTTGGTCACCTTGCTGACAGCCTCGGATGCTGCAGGGAAACATGTGGCAAAAGATATGAATTATGTATGCATGCATTCCATGGTATCTGTCCTTACAAAGTCACCACAATTCAACTGGCTTTGATCCAATCACCTCCCAGAGGTTCCACCACTAAATGCCACAACCAGAATAACCTCGTGGGGGTTCAAATCCAGCATGACCCAGCCTAGAAAGAGCTGCCCAATTGGTGCAGTCCTCGTAAAACAAGTGTCATCAGAGAAACCAACCACATTCTGATTGGATTTAAAGCCTGCTTCCAAAGATATCATTCATGCCTAGTACTGTCAACTGACCTAAGAATCTGTGGTTGGTTATATCACAAGCCCAGGGAGAACCTACCACTATTATTCTAATAAACTGCTTAGACTGCTTATACGTAGCTTTGTACCCATAAATCCATGCAGCCTTCAACCCTCATCAGAAAAGCTTCTTTTTGCAATAGATGGCAATTAACGCAAAGACTTGCAACTGGTCAGTGTGCAGAAAATAAGAGATTGAGGGAGACATCTATATCACACCTCTTCCTGAAAAACTGGGGACAGAAAGATTGTAAGAGCCAAAAGCAGTGTACATGTGCAACAAACAGTCTTCCAGACATGGTGGGGACATTGCATACATAATGGCTGGGACTTCATACCTAAGATATGTGCAAGATCAGGACAGCCCATAACTCCTTATTCACCGCATTTTGACTAGCTGTGAATCTTAGTGATGTTCTCCATCTTCTGCAAAAAGAAATCTCTTTGATGAGGGTTGAGAACTGCACTTACCTGTGGGTATATATGTGTAGGACTCAATTGGAAATATATTGGTTTGGAAAAATGGCAGTAGTAGGGTCTTCTCTCAGGTCCATGACCTTTTCAACCTTGGCTGGGCTTATAATACCAGACATGAATTTCCACCTATTGAGTGGGTGCCTTAGTTAGGGTTTCTATTGCTGTGAAGAAACAGCATGACCACAGCAACTCTTGTAAAGGAAAACATTTAGTTGTGGCTAGCTTATAGTTCATAGGTTTAGTCCATTGTCATGGTGGGTGGCATGCCGGCAGACGTGGTGCTGGAAAAGGAACAGAGAGTTCTACATCCTGATTCTCAGGCAGCAGGAAGTAAACTAAGACATACTTCCTCTAACAATGCCACACCTACTCTAAAAAGGCCACACCTCTAAATAGTGCCATTCCCTAGGAGCCTATGGTGGGGGGTGGGGGTGGGGGGAAGGGGACAATTAGATCCAAGCTACCACCTTTGACCTTTTGTCCAATTAGACAGCTTATCTTGGTTACCTCCAAGATAGAAGTGCCACTATAGCACCAGTGAAGATATCTTGTCATTGTTGTGGTTCATGGACTTACCAGCTGGGTGTGACCACTTATATTTGCATTGGCAGCTTGTATAGCACCTTCAGATAGTATGAGAAAGGGTCCTTGCGGAGGAGGTTTCCAGGTCACATTCAGCTTCATTCCTCCAAGTCCTATATCTGCAATCTGTAATATCTTCAGCAATGGGATAGGGTCTTACCTTCAGGTTCCAGAAGGCAATCAAGAGCAATGGCAATAGCCCATACTGTTTTGTTTGGGGAAACACTTATAGTCCCCCAACTAACAACTCAAGGGAAAAATTTCCATGTCTGGCACTGGGATTTTTGTTAGATAGTGTATGGCTCTTGGGGGAAGTATCATCACTCCATCTGGCATACTGGCATCACTCAACTAACAGATGACAGACAGACAGAGAGACAAACAGACAGAGACATATGCATATGTACACATATTTTTAAGTAAACTTATAAAATAATGTTTTCTTGTAGCTCTTCTTAAGCTAGTGTGAATTTTAAGAGGACACACCATAGCACACAGCAAACATTTCCATGAAGTTCCCCCAACCCAATCATGGTCTCTCTGTGATCCCATTGCACCAGGATCAGCCTCTGCAATGTCTACTCTACGGATGGTAGCTTTAGCATCCCAGAGCCACCAGCAGCAAACTAATGTTTATTCAGAATGCTCAGGTTGTAGATTCACAGGCCAGTGTGCTGTGATTGTCACTGGTGAAGCCATTATGAAAAGTACTGTATAGGTGGCCTTTTCATGAGCACTTTTACAGGACTGGGAATTCAAACAAGCCTAAGACAGATTTTTCACCCTTTCTAGGAATGACTCAGCAAAGAACACATGACTAAGATTCTTTAATTTAAACTCAACAGTCACTGTGAGGAGCTGTATTAGATCAAGTGATTGGAGGCAAAGTATACTTCAGGCTCAGTCATTTGATGGATTTATCCCACAAAACGTGTGAGTCAGATTCAAGCCAAGGCATAGTCAGTACCACGCATTTCCACTTGTTCTCATTCATAGATGATCCATGACAAGAAGAACGATGCTCCAGGGAGTGGCTACTCCAAAAAAGAATGAGACATGTGGGAGAGACCTGCACATAGTTTGCATACAGTGCTTTGTGCATGGAGCTCGGCAGAGAAAAAACAAAAGACAACAACAACCAAGCTGTAGACCCATACTCATGAAATAAGTGCTGGGTGTTCTCAGTTTTTTATTTTACTTTTGTAAGATTAAGCCCAGTGCCTCTTACACACTAGGCAGATACTCTACCTCCCCAGCCCCAACCAAGAGGCTGTGTATCGTAAGTTTCTACTTTATAGAGTAGTTAGTTATGCAAAATACTGCTGGCACAGTGGCTTTATCTAAAGCATTGATTTTAAATTATAGGGCCTACTTGGACTTAGAAAAGAGTCATTGTTCTTTGGGAGTAGCCGATAAGAATTGCTCTGCAATGTATAAAGCAAAAGATGTTCAATCTCTTTATCTTTCCTTAAGCAAATTAACTACAGCACCAAGCTTGCAAGTGCTAAAGTTATGACTTGTCTAATGCTCTCAGTACCAGACTCCCTCCTCAGATATCATTCTTATAAAAGTCCAGACAAATAAAAGAGGAACAAAAGATGTCCCTATTTTTGCCTCTACTCCTTTGGTCTTTAGTGATGTAGAGAAGTTCAGAAATCACAAGGCTAAAAGGATGGTTTTATATTCTAATGACTGGAAGTCCTTGAATGATATTGAATCTGGCATTACAAATAGGTTCATGCCCATATTGTTTACTGGGTTTACACGGACGGAGTAGAGATACTTATCAAGACTACAGAGACAAATCTATGCTTCTCTAGCTATTCAAGATTTCGTTTTATGCCTCTCAAAAATTATATTTGTATTTGTTCAAGACATGAATATTTCTTACCAGTTTTTACAAGAACTTTCCCATTGCCAAGGTTAAACACCAAGTCCCAATGCATCATTTCTAACCTTTCCCATGGCCACACCTCTCCATTCATGTGGAACAACAACAAGAAGAAGAGACCATTCTATTGCCTTTCTTCATGTTTTCTTAAACTCTTCCTTTTTTTCTTAGAAGCTGTGTCTGGCCATCTCCTACTTTACTCCATGGTCTAGCCTTAACAGCATCTCTCCTTCAGTAGGGCCAAGATTCAGGAGAAACAACTCAGAGTAGCAAGATGCAAAAGTTAAAGAGGCTTTCTTGACTGTGCAAGTGTTTCCTTAGACTTCATGCCCTAGACATCCCCTTCACCCTATCACACATTCTTTAATGTTTTCCTTCATGAACAAGAACTCCTGAAAAGAAGCTATGTCTGAAGAGACTGACCAACAGATTAGAACTATAGTAGTGTGGAGAGGTTGGAATGTTGCAGGACTAGAGGCTAATTACCTTCTCCTAGGCTGGTTCTAGCCCTCCAGAACAGCCATGCCTTGCCCGCCTCTGTATCATAACTAACATCTTGTGACTGATAAATAAAAGCCTTTTATGCTCTATTAAATTGGCAGACCACAGCTTCTGCCAACCACAACGTTAATGTCATCAGATAGCAACTTGGGCTTAGAGAAAAGCTCCTCCCAGCTCCCTGTTTCTGCCTCTCTGGTGAAGCCACCAATGTATTCTAAACTTGCCTTGATTTATGACTTTGTTCTACAAAGATGCTTCCACATTGGAACATGGAATTTGGGGTAACCTAGATCTGTGTTAGGTTACGCCAAAATGGCTCCAAAATAATAATTTATTCCCTTTAAGATGAGAGCTGTGATTTTGACGTTGACACTTTGATATATCCAATAACTTTTCAAAAAACAGCTTGTCTTTCTGTCCCCATGCAAACTCCACTTGTGTCCCATATTGTCCCTTCTTTAGGGTGGACTACTGTCACTCAGCTTTCCATCACTGTGGCAAAATACCTGAGAAAATAATATTTGGTCTCATGATTTCAGAGTTGTCAGTCCATGGTCATTTGACTCTTGTTTCTGAGTCTGTGATGAGGCAGAATATCAACATAGAGACCAAAAGGCACAATAAGGCTTTTTACCTCATAATGGCAAGGAAGCAAAGAGAGGAAGGGGCCAGAGTTCCAATACTCCTTTAAGATGGTGTTCCACTGTGTCTGGTAGGTTTCTGCTGCTTTAATAAATACCATGACCATAAAAGTCTCTCATGGTGCCAAACTTCAGCTTCTCTCCATGACTCCCTCATGGTTTCAAAGCCAGGAGTAATTGGGAGACACTTATACATTACCAAGTTCAACTGTCAGCATGAGATGCAGCCTTGGTCTCCTCTGGACCCCAGCTTCTGTGCATTGGTCCCAAGGAAACACTTGGGCATAAGAGTTCACCCATTGATGCTGGTCTCTTACTAATCACAAATGATTCTTCTACCCCAGGTGACCAGTAACTATTGTCCCAGTGAAGCACAGATGCCATTTCTACAGATTCTTAAAACAAAGTAGTATCACGTGAATGGCTCTGATAGAGCCTTTGCTTCCCTATGAAACTTCACAAGCCAGAACTCCATTGTCTGCACTACTCTCAGAATTATCTTCCAAGTTCTCACAGCAACTCTTTAAGCTCTGAACACTCAGGAGCCTTATCCAGACCAAAGTTCCAAAATCCTTCACAATTTTTCCAAAATATGGTCAGGTCTATCACAGCAGTGTCTCACAAACCAGGTACCAGTTTCTAGGTTAGGTTTCCAATACTGTGATGAAATATCACAACCCAAAGCAACTTGGCGTGGGAAGGTTTATTTCCTCTTATCTCTTGTAGTCTGGTATGGAGGGAAGTCAGGGCAGGAGCTCTAATCAGGAAATGAAGCAGAAGCCATGGAGAAGTGCTACTTACTGGTTTGCTCTCCAAGGCTTGTTCAGCCTGTTTTCTTTCTCTCTTCCTTTCTTTCTTTATTTCTTTCTTTTTTACTTTCTTTTATTTTTGGTTGGTTTTGGGGGGTGGTTTTTGTTTTTTGAGATTTTGAGACAGAGTTTCTCTGTATACCTTTGGAGCCTATCCTGGCACTCACTCTGGAGACCAGGCTGGCCTTAAACTCACAGAGATCCGCCTGCCTCTGCCTCCCGAGTGCTGGGATTAAAGGCATGCACCACCAACGCCCGGCATCAGCCTGCTTTCTTACACCACCCAGGACCAATGCAGAGGAGTGTCCACTGATCCCAGAGAATGAATCAAGAAAATGCCTCTCAGAGTTGCCTAGAAAAAGCTGATGGAAGTATTTTCTCACTTGGAATTCCTCTTTCCAGATCACTCTAGCTTGTATTTCATTGATAGCCTATGTAGCCAGGAGCTACCTCCTCTGACTGGGCCCATTTCTTAAAGTTTTGGCCACTAGCTAGGAACGAAGCTATCAACATCAGAGTGTCTGGAGATATTCCAGACTGCAACTATAACAGAGACCTCACCTCTTACCAACTTTGGAGTAGCAACACTGAGGTGTGTTTGATAAAGAGCAGTAAAATAATAGGCAACATATATGATCTCACACATATTGAGGGCCAGGCTTGACTCCATGTGTTTTGCTTGAGTGGACTCCTTTAACCCTCACAGCAGCATACTTAGATATTATTGCTGCAATTGAAGAGTTAATGAGCAGTTAATGAACCAAAAGATGCTAAGTAAATTGCATAGTATTGAGATGTGACCAGAGCTGGGGTTTGAACTGTGTCCTTCTGATGCCTCACCTTGTATGCATCTGTTAAACCCCATAAATTTCTCAGTGTTACGATAAAAATCAAGGAAGGGAAGATTGTCTCTCTCCTGGTTCCACTATCTAACACATCTGTAAACACATCTGTTTCTGAGGATGGCGAAGCTTATGAGGTAGGGTGGCATCTGGGCACAGCATCATTCTTTAAGCAAAGTCTCCAAGTGCTGACTCCTTCCCCACTCCCAAGAGGCTCCAAAATGAAAGATGTATTCTGAGTACCGATTCCAATCAAGAAAGACAAACACAAAAGGTCTGAGTAATGCTGTGGATGGCAAGGACAGCTATTGCCCAAAGGATGCTTCAGCCCTATTGATAACCTAGCTAGACCATTCTGCCTCATTGGCACTGGATCATTTGCTAGTGAGAGGTCAGAGAGATGCTGTTCCTTGTCCATCAAACATCAAAGGATGCTATGCTCTGCCACTTCACAGACTGGCCTTGCTGACTGCAAAGAAGGCTGCCCCAGAACTAGTGCTACAGACAGTTAACACTCAGAACTAGCTCTGTTCATGTGCACATTAACCAGTCCCAAATCTCTACCACCCAAACAGTTCCCTTGAGGCTAAATGCCAAGCTATCCCACTCTGGGCCCCTATTATCCTTCCCTACTCTCTCCTCCACCTTAAAACCACTGCGATCATTCAAACTAGCTAGTTCTGCTCTGTCGATGACTGTAAAAGCCCTCATCAGTACCAAAACCTCTGCCTCCTGACCTGGTGTTTCCAAGCTTCACTCTGGGAAATGTGAGCCATAAACTATCTTTTCAACAGTGATCACCTTCCCATCTGCTGGTCTACAATACCAAAATCATAGGCAGAACCTCCACTTTGTATCACAAGGCCATGACGAGAATAAATGTCTACTCATTTTTACCTGATTTGTACCAGATGAGAAACAGAAACTTGGAATTTTTTTTTTTTGGAGAAACTGCAATTTCGGATATGATTAATCTCTGCAATGTTTGATGTTGATAGGTAACTCAAATTGAAAATGCTGTGTGGCTCACATGTGTTTCCAAACACTTCCAAGCTGAGGAAAGGGGGAGCTGGGAATAAAACAGGCAGACTCTGCTGCTGTAAAATATATTTTCTACATCATCCCTCCAGAATTAGCTAGAAGAGAAGAAACTTGTGGTTTTAGATGCAAGGTACAATCTGTCCGATCATAACAAAAGGAAACACCTTTTAAGTTTTTCTGACTTGTTTGTCCAGTAAGAAATATGTTATATGATTGCCGTAAGCTCTGAGGAGGAAGCACGGTTCTGCCCATGCACTATGACAGACTGAGTGGGACAAAGAGACCAACAGGCCCTGTGCGTCACCTGGGCAGCACAGTAGAGTTGACCCTGTATAAAGGGTGCAAGTGAGGCAGCCCTGAACTTGTGAGAGGGGCACCACTTACCTCCCTTGTCTGTGGTGTGGTGGTGGGAGTGGGGGAAAGATGCCCTCTCTGCTTGCCCCTACTGTCTCCAGATGGCTAAGGAGCTGACCCCTTGACCAGTTGCAACACTCAGGAAAGCAACATGGGGAGCTGACCCTGTTGATGTGGGGCCCCGAGAACATTGAGTGTGAGAGATCTGGCCCTGCCCCTCATCTGCCATATGGCAGCATAGGCAGGGGAGAGATGCCTCTCTGCACCCCCATGCCTGAGGTGGGTGGGAGAGCTGGCCCTGAGGTCATAAAAGTGGGGGAGCTGCCCCTGCCCCTCACCAGTGCACACTTGAGAGACCTTGCCCTGCAACTCACCTGAGCAACACAATAGAGCCTACCCTGTTGGCAGAGGTGTGGGCAAGCGAGTCCCGAAGTTGTAAATGTGAAGAGCTATCCCCACTACTCATCTGTCATGTGGTGGTGTGGGCAAAGGAGAGATGCCCCTCCCTTGCCCCTTGTCCCTCACCCCTCACCACCTACAACGGACAAAGGTGCTGACCTTCCCCTTGCCAGCTGAGGCACTCAGGGAATCAGGCCTTGCTCCTCACCTTGGCAGCACAATAGAGGTGACCCTAATTACAGGTGAACTGACCCTGAGGGTGTGAGAGTGAGATAACTGGCCACACACCCCTCATCTGCCATGTGGTAGAGAGGCTGAGGGAAAGATGCCCCCTTGCCCCTGCCACTTATGGTGGGCAAGGGAGCTGACCCTCACCCCCAGCAGCTGGTGCACTTGGCAAGGAAAGTGGACCCTGAGCCTCCCCTGGGCAGCACGGTAGAACTGACCCTATTGATGGGGGTGTGGGTGAACTGGGAGGTCTGGTCCCGCCCCTCATCTGCCGTATGGTGGTATGGGTAGGAGAGAAATATCCTGCCCCCTGCCCCTTGATGCCTATGCAAGGTGAGTGCACTAGCCCTGAGGTCCTAAGAGCAGGAGAGCTGTCCCTGCCCCTCACCAGTTGAAGCACTTGTGAGAGTGACCTCTGTCCCTTGCCTGGGCAACACAATAGAGTTGGCCCTGATGGTGTGGGTATGGGGAAGCCCACCCTGAGGGTGTGAAAGCAAGAGAACTGGCCCAACTCCTTGCTGCCTGGGATAAACTAGTCAGAGCAATGCTAGAGAGCTCACTCTAGCGGTGAAGATAGGGGACAGCTGGTGGGCTGGCCAACCCTGCAACTACCCAGGCCCAGAACCAGGGTTATGAGTTGGCCCTTTATGAACTGCTGGAGAATGTGAAGAGGCTTATCCTACAGACTCAAAGCTGCAGGATCTCCAAGACACAGGGAAACTGCAGAATATCCAAAAGGAGTCCCAGTGAGGGCCCAGTATAGATAGCGTAGCAGAAACCATTTACAAACCAGAATCTTTATACTTGCAAGTAAACATGTATGTACAAAAGAGTTTACAGTGTGACTCACTGTGCTACACTACAACTACCATGAAGCGATTTTTCCTTCTTTTTTTTTCTTTGAATTTTATTTTATTTTATTGGGGGGTAGGTTGGGAGGGCAGAGGATGGATACAAAGCGACAGGAAATGAATAGGATAAAGATGTACATGAAGTGAAAGACACAAAGAATAAATAAAAGAAAATTTAAAAAGAAATATATTTTATGTTGTAGCATATGCATATTCAAATTAATCCTTCTCTCTACTTGTAAGAAATATTTTCCTCAGAGAAAGAAATCCTTATCTGCTACTGATGAAACTGGGAACTGGTGCAGCCTCTATGGAAATCAGTATGAAGGGCCCTTAGGAGGCCAGAAATAGAACTGCCATATGGCCCAGCTGGACCACTCCTGGGCACACAACCAAAGGAATCCCAGGCATCATACCACAGAGACACCTGTGCATCCATGTGGATTGCAATGCTGTTCAGTAGCCAAGTCTAGATAACCAACCTTGGGTGAATGGGTTAAGAAAATGGGGTTTTACTCATGCATAAAGGAGAATGAAGTCATGACATTTGTGGGGAAATGGCTGAAAGTGGAGATTGTCGTGTTAAGTGAAATAAGCCTGACTCAGAGAGAGAAGTGCCACATCAACTCTCATCTGTAGAGCTCATATTTAAAAATAAAAAGACACGGAAAAGGAAGGGAGTCTCTTTGGGAATAGAAAACAAACCAGTGGGAGGGCAGGACAAGGGAGGAAAGGTGAGGGGGGTTAATGTGACCTAAGTACATGGCACACACATGTGGAAACATCATGATGGCACTTCTTAGGTTGTACAATGAAAACACTAATAATACTCCAATAAATAAATCAAGGAATTAAATGAATAAAATAATAAATAGCACCCCCTTTGCTATGCAAGATGCACTTTACGTTTTATATTCTGCCCTGCTTAATTTCATGGGGCTGGCAGCTGCCCACTGTTGTGCTTTTATAGCCCATCTGTGGATTTCGAGGAAGGGTAAAGAGAAAATCCACAAACTGGAAACTTAGTAGAACCAATACATTATAGGACAGGCAAGGAAGCTGATGGTCAGAGTGTCAGGATCTGTTCACTTTTTCACCAAACAGCAAACCTAACTTATCAAGTCAAAACCATCCCTAATGGATTTATAAACCTAAAGTACAAAGAACATACATAAATCAAAGTTCAGTCAAAGAAAGTCATTAGAATAAACACATATGCATGTACTCCTGTCCACATTCTATTGTGTAACAAATCCATACATGCACATACATGTACAACATGCATATACATACATGATACATCTAATTACAGAATCATGTGTTGTCTGAAGATTGTCATCTTCAAAACTAACACCAGAGCTCAGCATCCACACCAAAGAGCACAAGGGCAGACTGATGTCATGCCTGTTATTGTCATGCCTGAATACAGGGAGACAGATGCCCTACAGCATTGGTGTGGATTGGGAGGAGGGTGTAGGGGTGTTACTGGGAATTAAACTTAGGACCTTATGCATGCCAGGCAAGAGTTCTACCGATAAGTTATACACTAGGCCCCTTTTTACATCTTATTTTGGATGAGTCTTACTAAAATGCCCTGTATGGCCTTGAATATCCTCTGTGGCTCAAGCAGGCCTTGAAATTGCACCATCCTGCCGCAGTCTCTTGAGTAGCTGAAGTCACAGGGCTCCCCACTGACCTGACTCGTGCAGGGCTCCTCAAACTTTTTCTACTAGTAACTCCAAGTTACTGATAATCATAAAGAAATTTATTATGAAATAATTTTTGTGAGCCTGGAGAGACGGCTCCAGTTAAGAGCACTTGGTACTCTTGCAGAGGACCTGTCTTCAGTTCCCAGTACCCACATGGCAGCTTCCAGCTGTCTGTAACTCCAGTCCCAGGGGATCTGATTGCCCTCCTCTGGTCTCTGCAACCACCTGGCATGCATGTGGTACACAGATACAGAGGCAGGCAAAACACCCAAACACATACACATCAATTAAGTAAAAAAGAAGGAAAATAATATTTTTCATACATATAACTTCAACATTTAATAAAGTTAAAATCAAATGTGCTTACCAGTGAGATGGATCTGCATGCTTATTTTTATATAGAACTCAATTGTGGGCCGGGCGTTGGTGGTGCACGCCTTTAATCCCAGCACTCTAGAGGCAGAGGTAGGTGGATCTCTGTGAGTTTGAGGCCATCCTGGTCTCCAGAGTGAGTGCCAGGATAAGGCTCCAAAGCTACACAGAGAAATCCTGTCTCAAAAAACCAAAAAAAAAAAAAAAAAAAGAACTCAATTGTGGCTGAATATTTGATACTATAGGGTGATCCACATCCTTGACTTTATCAAGCTCATCAATGTTTTGATTTTGTAAGCATCAATCCCAAGAACACATATTGCTTTACATAAATACGTAGTACAAAATGGTAGGTGTCAGTTTGGGACTATTTCAGAAATCATTGGAAATTCTGTCTAATCTAAAGCCAAAATTCATTTAAAGATGTTTATGAAATTCAAGACAGCAACTCAAATAGAAAATTTCTAAAACCAAACATTTTAGCACAATACATTCCAAAGATATGCTAACTTGATACTTCTATGCTGAGGAGTGAAACTAAGAAAATATGAAAAGTCCTTGTTTTTTGTAATTAAACTTTATTTCTATAAAAGCAGAAAGCTTCCTATGTACAACAAAAGCACTGTAACACATACTGTAAGTCTCTAAGATTTCTGGGACAGTGGGAGAGACTGAATGCAGAAAAAGGCTAAAGTCTGATCTTATGAGATGGGACTGTTTTTTCAAACCATGAAGGATACTCTCAGGGTGGAAGGGGTGTGTGCCAATAGAGAAGAAAATACTTGAAGTTTATTTAGAGGGGTTGTGGAATTGAGGAAATTAAATACAACATCGGGGGACTATGTGAGAGTCTATAGTCTCTGCTTCTTGGAGTTGTTCATCCAGACGAGATTATCTTTAGAAACCACCTGACCTGGCGATCAGGATGCAGGTGACAGTGGGTGAATGAGTTAGGCATTGGTGGCCATGAGGAAGGGACTGAAGTGTCAATACAGGGGCAGGGGATTTCAGCAAGCTTTAGGGAACAGAAAGTTCCTTGGTTAGGGTCTTGCAGAGTTTGTTCAAGGTTTATTCCAACAGTCTCCAATCTGAGTTGAGGCATTTTAGAATACATCCAATAACACCTTGTGATATAACATCAGGCACAGTGCACGTGTTGTGTGTTCAGAACCAAGGCTACAGAAAACTAATACCATGCAGCGAGAGCAAGCAGTGCCAGAAATACCTCAGACCCATTGTGTGTCTGATTTTGAGTTCATCTTTGCTCTTGCACATTCAAAACCCTTTCACTGTTCCCAAATTTTTCACAGCATTCAGTTACGCAAACGCACAGAAGGTTTCAAACCCACGATTTAGGAAGGTGCTATAGTGGGTGAAACAGGTACTTTCTTGTTTGTCATTAATATACGTTGGTTTAATTGACTTTCTGCCATTGTGCCAAAACACTTGACGTGCATCAGTTTAAAAAGAAGAAAGGCTTGTGTTAGTTCATTGCTTCAGAGACTTCAGTACACGGACACTTGGTCCTGTTGCTTCTGAGCCTCTGATAAGGCAGACAGCATCATGAGAGGAAATGCGTGGTAGAGAGAAGATACTCACCAAATAGGAACCAGGAAGCACAGTGTCAGGAGGGAGCCAAGGTCCGGCAAGCACTCAGATGATGACCTAACCCTTTGGGTTCCACATCCTCACTATCCTACCACCTCCCAACAGCACCATAAGCAGGAACCCGATCCTGAGTATTGGGTTGAGTATTCCAGAGATATATCACAAACTATAATTCAAGAGTATCCCAAGAATCAAAAGCATTGAAGAAAGGTCCAGAAGGAATAGCAGACACCACCCAGAGCTGAAGAGATGTGTGCAACCTGAGACAGAGTGCAACCTGAGAGCGGAAAAATAGTTGCTGAGTTTTGGGAATTCATTCTCCCAATAGTTTTGGGGTACCAGCCTTAGGGCATGGCTTCTGTGTGCAGATGTGATCTCTTATAAGGAAGAGGAAGGGTTTCTTCCGCTCCTAGAATGTCAGAGCAGAAGCAAGCCTTGGGGTTGTGCATATCTCCCCTGGGCTGAACAACAGGACACAGCAGCTGGACCCAGGTGACAGCCACCTTGTCATGTATTTATGAGTCTGTATTTCCCCTTCTATCCCCATAATAAAGACCTTTATAAATTCTCGCTTCAGCTAGTTCACCTTAGTCACCATTGTGCCCACAGAAACCCTCTGCAGCCCACACTTTATTGGCTTAGCATGCTCATAGCTCAGTTTTAAGAACTGTGCATCTATTGCTTCACTTATTAAAATCAAGAACACTAGTATCTATAGATGAGAAAATAGCACATTTTGTTTTTATTATTCTCCTTTATTCCCCCCAGTTTATTATCTGAAATTGTAAGCTCGTATTCCCATCCTCTAAAGTTCCCTGCTTCATTGTGGGAATACTTCAGATTTATTCATATTTGCATCTTGCTAATTGACAACAATTTTGTCCATTAACTCTGTGTTCAATTGATTCCATCATTTTCTGCCATGCCTTTCAGACCTCAGATTTCCTTTTCTAAGATTTATTCATTTTAATTCACCCACATACTAGATGGAAAAACTCCTTGCAAGGCTTGTTCATCTGTTGGCTTTCTTATAATAAGATACTTCAAGGACATTGTGTATCTAGAAATGTTCTTTCTATTGCTCTCTAATTTAAATAATAGATCCACACTGAGATTACATTCACACTCTCAAAACTGTATATTATGCAGTGTCCACTGATATGGAGTAACCTGAATACCCTGTTAAATGAAAATTTAGTGGTAGCTTTCTCTCTCTCTCTCTTTCTCTCATTAACATGCATTAAATACATTATAATATATTTGACTTTGTTAATATGTTACATATTATGTTAGATTATGTCAAATTACATACTGCTTAATATTATCATACTATATTAATGTTTTACACAGTTCATTTATCCGTGTATTATATCTAAATATGTTGAATTGATATTTTCATGTAAAAACATAGAAAACCTGAAAACTTAAAATGTTTAAAAACAAGACAGAGATAAAACGTGTTGGAAAATTTAGGAACTGAAGATAGTCTTCTTTGACTAGACCGTGTATTAGACACGTCTTTGAAGCCCTGTTAATAATGTTCATACTTAGAAAACTAAAAAAAAAAGAAGAAGAAGAAGAAAAAAAAAAGAAAACTACAGTGCTTAACTCTGTAGGAACACTCAAGCCAGTGAATTTAGGTGAGTACTCAATGGGCAAGCTAATCTCAACGCCACGGGAGCATCCTGAGATTCTACAGCACATTAAGTTGACTCTACAACCCTCACTAAGCAAATCCAAAGAACAAAAAGATGAGAAAAGAAAGGTCTCCAGCTGTTTCCTGTTAGCACTGAGGCGGTTTTCTTCCGTGTCATTGTTCCAGTAAAACACTGGATCGGGTGAGAGAGCGACCAGCCTCACTGCTGACTGACAGCCGGGACTGGCTCGGAGGATGTACAAGTATCTGAGTTCATAAGGTCTGCCCAGCAATTTCCACCCTGGGGTGAGCCTCCTCAGGACTCCAGAATGCCCCGAAATTAACAAGATATACAAGGGGCCCCTCCCCAAGTAACCTGAGCAGTAAACAACTCCTGGAGAGGAAAGTGGGGGCAGAGGCTTGGAGGAGGTGCTCCACCCGCTGAGCAGTCAGAAAGAGACTCAGAGAGCTCCCTGGAAGTCATGTTGAGTACAAGGATTCCAGCTTTAGGAGTGGAGTTGTGACCCTTATAGAGATGGGCTTTTCAGTACTGTTGTTCTTTTGTTTAAGCTGCAGCTGCTAATATAGAAAGGAACAACGAATAAGCAATCCACGTGGAGTTTATTTACCAGAGAGGGGGGAATGGGGGGATGGGCAGTCAGCCAACCCTAGGGGAGCCGAGAGAAAGAGAGAGTGAGGGGTGTGGGGCAGGACCTTTTAAAGGGAAGGTTGCATATGCGCAGTAGGGCAAAGGTCGAAAGGCATGGCGGGTGAGTGAGTACCCGTTTGTTAGGGGGCGGGGTTAGGGTCATCCAGGTGTTTTGTTCTTACAAGTACCACCTCAGCCTTTGAGTGGTCCATGATCCAGCAAATAACCCCTCACTCATACTCTTGCAACACCAATAAATTCATTGGTTCACCAATTTGCTCTTTGATCTGTCATTAGCCCCCTATCTAGGGTAAACATGTATTTGTATTGTTAGACCCCCGGAAAACTCAGGCCTCCAGGATCTCAGCCCAGGACCTCGATCACCCCAATCACCAAGCGGATTCGAAAGCTTGCTGCAAACTGCATGAGGCTTTATTGTTGTTTAACGAGCTAACCCCTTGTTAGCTCGGGTCTTTCACCCACCAGACATGGCGGATGGCTAGCAAAGACAGCTCGAAGGGGCTGCATAGAGTCTTGTAGAGCAGCATAAGGGGAGTGTCTAGGGGTACGCACAGGCTCAGGATTGGTGTGCCTCCAGGCTTGGAGGGCTCGCCCTGTGTTGATTGGCCAATTGGTTGTTATGGCCCATAGGCCCTCCCAGGGTGGTTGCTATGGTCTGAGCGTCATTGCTGTGCGTTTGTCCGTAAAGCACACCCAGAGCCGTAAAGCATAGTGCCACCAGCTAACTTCTGATTGGTTCCTTGCCACGAGGCAGGCACCTAACCTCTAGTGACCAAGGCAAGGTCAGAAAAGCACGTGTTACTGTCATGGCTGCCGAAAGAGGCAGGCATCTGACCTTAGTGACTAAGACAAGGTCAGACAAATACGTGTTCAGCTGTTATGGCTGCCGAAATGGGGAGCTGGTCCCTTCAGTATACTACATTCTATGAAAAGTGTCACACAACACGAGAACAGACAAAAATCAAAGTAGGTCTGATTTTATAATAAACTTAGGATATAT
The DNA here is from genome assembly GCF_003668045.3 of Cricetulus griseus. NCBI lineage: Eukaryota > Metazoa > Chordata > Mammalia > Rodentia > Cricetidae > Cricetulus > Cricetulus griseus. The sequence continues at coordinate 77,016,585 of NC_048596.1, forward strand.
TTCATCTTTAAAAGTACCTAGATCCCACGACTATCCACAAAGAATAGTCTAGAAGCAATGGCTAACTCAGGAGTATTGAGTACCCCTGGTACCCAGGTTGTGGTCTCTCATCCCATGGAGGAGAGTCAGGTGTTGGGAGGAATAGAGAATTTGGGATATGGGGTAGTAAATGTTCTAATTGGTTTGAAAGCATCTTGTCATACAAGGTTGTGGAAGGCAAGAAGGGTTATCCTCCATCACCCTTGCTCAGCCTAAAGCCAGCCTTTACTTTCTTACTCTGAACAGTTTATTTCTCCTTTCTGTTTGACAGCCATTGTATTCTTTATCTTGAAAGCTCAACTGCTTTATCCGGTTGGCCACTTCCTGATCATTTTCCACTGTCTGCTGGGCCCTCTATTTTTGCAAGCGGAGTTTAGGTGCCAGCTGTTCTCATTCTTCACCACATGATGCACCTTCATCATCAGTCTGCTGGGACCCTTCTTATGCATAATATATTTGTTTATACTTTCATTTTTATATCCCCTCTAACTCCTCTCTCCTTCTCCTTCCCTTTGGCAACATTCAAATGTGTTAGATGTGTGGTCTTTCATTTCCGTGTGTCCTTGTAAAACCTACAGTGTTGTTTTATGCACACATGCATTTAATTTGCATAAATGGTGCCGTAGTTTGGGTCTCTTTTATTTTTCACATCTCCATACTCGGCAGCACATCACTCTGGGAGCATTTAGTCTGAATTCCAACCTGAATACCATTACATGGGAAGAATACCAGGCTGTTTACCTGTTGTCTGTACTTAAATCCCTGAAACTAGATCACATTTAAGTCATCACTACCACAAATAGCACTCTGATGGGTAGCTTCAGAATGGTCACCTTGAAAACTGATGTGATAATCTCTGCAAAAGCACCCGGAAATTGGAATGGCAGGTCATGTGACATGTATACTTAGCTTGATAGTGTACCACTGATGGGTTCTCAATGGCTGTCCCAGCAGCACATGGCTCCAGTGTCCTCACTTTGACAAGCCTTTTATCGTTTGACATCTTGATTTCTCTCAACTCAATCTCCTCTAATTTTTAAGATTTTCTCACCTAAATTTGTTTGAGCTTTTCTTGGAAAAACTACAAAATATTCAGTTTGAAAAATCCCTTTGTCTTGCATACCATTGCTTTCAAATTTTTATTATTATTTTATTCTATTTTTAGTTCTTATTCCTTGCCATTTTCTTCTACAAACAAGAAATCTTCTAAAATATGTCATCTTCATTTTTAGTTCAATTTCCCTGTCAATTCTGTACATTAGTATTGCAAAGCTACTACTCTGAAATGTATTCTATCAAAAGTTCTCCCTTTTTTAAGATGGAATTTTTATTCTTTGAGAATTTCATACGACATATTTTAATCATCAAAACTTCTTACTTTTTAATTTTATCTTTCAGACTACAGTTACATCATCTCTTTCTTTACTTTCCTCCCTCCAAACCCTCCCAAATAGCTCTCCAATCCTCCTTCAAATGGATAGCCTCTTTTTTCAATGATTGTTATTGCATGCATATGTGTAAATACAGTATATATTTCTAAATATTACCTGTTCTGTCCATGTAATGCTTCTTTTATGTATGTTTTCAGGGCTGACCATTTGGCGCTGAACAAATAATTGGTGTGCTCTTCCCTGGAGAGGATCATCTCTCTTGCTCCCAGCTTTCTTCAGTTGCCTGTAGTTCTTCATGTAGGGTTGAGGCCTTATGGGACTCTATTCATACACTTTGGTGTGTCAATTGGTGTCATCCTTGTTCAGCTCACATTTCGGCAGTCCTATTAGTGAGACTTTATGGATACGGCTTCTGACATTGCTAGGAGACACAATCTCATAGCAAATTCCCTGATCCTCTGGCTCTTGTTATCTTTCTGCCCCTCTTCTGCAATGTTCCCTGAGTCGTAGGTGTGGGTGTTTTGTAGATGTATCTGTTGGGACTGGGTTCCACATTCTGCAATTTGGTTGCTTATGTTTTTCTATAATGTTCTCTGTCTGTTGCAGAGATGTTTCCTTGATGAGGAAGGAAGTCTACACTTATCTGTGTGTATAAGGACAAATATATAGAGATTATTGTCAGAGATTATGCTGATTTAGGATATTAGTGGTTGCAAATTCTCCTCCAATACCATGACTTCACTAGCACTAAGTAGTTGGCTAGGTTTCCAGTACTAGGCATGGTTTCCCTCTTGGTGATCAGTTCTTAAGTCCAATTAGAGAGCTGTTGGTTGCTGCCAAGGTGTGCCTGCCACTATTGCACCCTTAGGCATCATGACTGAATGGGACTTTTGGTTGCCTCCCTTCTTTCGAAGGTTGCATGGTACCTTCTGATGCCATGAAGTCTAGTCTTCATGGAGAGAGCATTCGGGACACTTGCATCTCTGAGCCCTGTTGCTGAAGTACATAAGTACATGGTATCTTTAGCAGAAAAAAAAACTCACTGGCTTTCCTTCCACCTTTTGGAGGCAACCAAGGGCAATAGCAGTAGGCTATATGTTTAGACAGCCCTTGCCAACATCTGAGGTCTAGTATTGGGGATTTTTAGGTGGCTCTTGGCTCTTGGAGGGAACAACTTCAGCAAAGACGAGAAAAGATCATTAAAACTGTTTATGTATATTTATACATGGAGTTATGTATGCTATAGGAGGGCTTTTTTAGGTAAATAGTTATTGGAAGATTCCTTGTGGGTTTTTCAGCCACCCTTGTGGTTATTCTACCCACCTCCCTCTTCAGTATTAGCCTGCCTCCCTGAGGAACACCTTCCCCCATTTCCCTTGTGAGATCGCTTGTGCCCTACCATTCCTCCTTACCCTCCTCCTACTTTCTTCTGTTTTTCCTGGCTTTCTCTCCCTGATCAGATTACTTGTACCCTGCTGTGCTGTCTCCATTGCTTCTCAGTCCCCCATCCTGGCGATGGTTCTGTTTCATTTACCTGGTTTCTGTAGTTAGAAGCAATGCACTCACATCTGAAGATTTAGAGCTCCTAACTCCAGTGAGAGAGAGCATGTGATGCTTACATTTCTGGATCTGGGTATCTGGGTTATCTCACTCATTATGTTCTTTTCTAATTCCATCCATTTACCTGCAAAGTTCATGATTTCATTTTCTTCATAGTTGAAATAGTATTCCATGTATGACATTTTCAGTATTCATTCATCAGTTGTAGAACAATTAGGCTGTTTTCTAAAATTTCTTACTTTTATGCAGAATTTTTATTTCTGGTTTTCTCATAGCAAGATACATTTTCACTAAGTCTTCCTGTGTTATAGTCTCGTATTTCATAAAAGGCAAAAAATTTTTTTTTTCAAGGCAGGGTTTCTCTGTGGCTTTGGAGGCTGTCCTGGAACTAGCTCTTGTAGACCAGGATGGTCTCGAACTCACAGAGATCTGCCTGCATCTGCCTCCCGAGTACTGGGACTAAAGGTGTGCACCACCACCAACCCGGCAAGGCAAAAAAATTTTAATTTGGTATGAAAGCATAGAAACTTTCTAAAATATATTGTTTTTCTTTCATAAATTGTTTTATATCATGTATTCACACTTTTGCATATTTTGTCTTCTAATCAACTTTGTTTGGCAAAAGTTCTGAGGAGAACTGGGTTTTGCGACTAAATGTCACAACTACGTTTTTCTTGACTTCCACATCTTTCCACTTGTATGCTTCTAAACCACACTTGTTAAGTCTTACACAGGAAGCTGAATCTCCTTCCTGTCTTTTCTCAGTTCTAGGGGTTTTTCCTAATGTTCACAGAGGTCCTGAGGATTTTTTTCCTTACTTGCTACCTAGTAATTGTGCCTGAAGGCATCATGACTATTTGCCATTGATAGTTCCTGACTAATGCTGTGCCTTTACAGTTCCAAATGCCAGCCTCTGGTAGAATCCTGGTAGAATGGTTGAATTCGTACCTGCTTAGTCAATAGGTCAATTCTTCCTTACTCAGGAAGTTTTTGCCTATGATACTGTTAAGGTTATTTTTTGCTTGCATATATTCAGTAACCTTTATCTGGGGATGTCAACTTTGTGTATGTTGCAACTGCATTATCCTGCAGTCATTTCTCTTTGCCTTTTGTACTTAATTTTGTCCACCTTCTGACCTCTATCGTGATTAAGGATTTATGCTAGCTCTTCTCTCTGGCAGCTTTCATGTTACCTTCTATGATTTGGTTCTCAATTTCCTTGTTTTGTCTCTACTTCTGTCCTTTCCTTCCTCTTCTTTTAAAAAAAATCATAATTTGTTCTTTAAAAAAATAGCATCTCCAAGCATCATGTGTTTGTGTTGATCATTCATTACTGCCCCAAGCAGTTCCCATTCCTTTCAGGTCAGGTATATTCTATTGCCCTCTTTATGTCACTTCCCCACCCACCTAAAGACCTCTCTTTCCCTTTCATTGTCCCTTCCTAGTTTCATAACCTATACCCACATCCTATACATGCTATACATATATAAAAACTAAAATGTAGGATCTATACATGAGAAAAATACTGATATCTGTTTTTCTGAGTCTTTATTATTTGTTAATATAATAATTTCCAGTTATATCAATTTTCATGCAAATACCACAATTTCATTTTTCTTTATGACTAAATAAAATTTTGTGTGTGTAGGTGTCTGCACGTGTGTGTGTGTGTGTGTGTGTGTGTGTGTGTGTGTGTGTGTGTATCCACTGGTGATGGACATTGAGACGGGTCCTATTTCTAGCTATTGGGAACAGTACAACAATAAACATGGAAACCCAAGCATTTCTGCTGGCGGACTTACACTTCTTGGAGCACACACCCAAAAGTGGTAAAACTTCTGCCCTATCTTTTAATTTTATGTATGTGATGGGGATAGGGTAGGTGCAAGTGAGTGCAAATACCCCAGACACCAGAAGAGGGTATTGGATGCCCTGGGACTCAAGTTACAGATGATTGTGAGCAGCGCAACCTTGGTGCTGAGAACCAAATTCAGGTCCTCTGGAAGAATAACACACACTCTTAACTACTGTCATCTGCCCGGCTCCATTCTTCTCCTGCCTTAATATATATTCTCAGAACCATCATTTCTTTTATTTGATTTTAATTAATTAATCTGATTTTGTTCACATTCTTTTTTTCCTGAATAGCTGCATTTTCTAGACTTACATTTCACATTTACTTTCCTTTCCAGATTTTATTATCTTTGGATGGAAGTTATATCTTTTGAAGAAGATTTGGGCTCAGGGATGGAGTGAAGGGCAGACTGGGAAAGTGAACTAGGACAGCTGGCCATTCAGAATCAGGTGCTCTGTCTCAGAACATTTTTAACAACTTTGGTTTCCAGCCCCATTTCCATGTTGTATGCATCTTATTCCTTCTTCAGATGGTAGTGCTACTTATATGCATTTGGGAAGACTGTCTTAGTTTGCAATAAAATATTGTATCCTCCAAGCTTTAATCTTGTGACTTAGTGTTTATTTTCCTCCTGCCTCCTTCCTTCTCTTTTTCTCTCCTCTCTGCTACACCCATGTCTTGCTTCGTGTTGATATTGCATGCCTACACAGTTCCTCCATCACCTCCCACTACTGCGTGGCATTTGAGTTGACTTGGGGATGGTTCGAGAGTCCACTCATACTCCTGGATTTTCAGAGACCATATGTAGTGCTTATATTTGGAGAGCCCAACATGCTGATTGAAGTCTGTGGAGCTACATCTTCTCTGGATGAAATGACTCGTTTGGTCAGACTTAACTGTATTTAGCAGATACTCATTGTAGCCTTTAGTTGGAACTTTGTGTCCTTCTAGCCTAGGATTTGAAATTACATTTGTTGACTTAAGAATGCTTCTGTCTGCAGTCAGTTTCAGGGAAAGGGGATAAGTTAAAATGTTTTTAATCTATCAACATAGACTGGGATGAGCAAGAAATAATAAGGGGATGAGGCAAAAAGAAGGGCTCAGAGAAAACAAGATACTCAAGCTTGAGGACAGACAGAACAGCCCACTGAGTCAGCTGGTGAGGCCTAGGATAGGTGATGGATGGGGAAATGAGAAGTTTGGAGAAAGACCTAGGCCTTCCACTGGCAATTCAAGTGATTAGACTGGATGGAAGCTTGTGGGGAAGAGAAGTGAGCTTAGGCAGAGACTGGAAACCAAATCAGGAATAATAATTTGAAATGCCCCCCAAAAGCTCAATTTAGGCTTAGCCCCAGGTGCAGCAGTGTTTGGGGGAGGGTGAAACCTTTGGTCTATAATTGGATCATGAGTGCTCTGATTTCACCAAGGCCTTACCTGATTGGTGGATTCAAAAGTGAATGTGCTATTAAAGAGGGTGAAGAGGTGGGTCCAGGTAGGATTCAAAGCCATATCCTCTCCCTCCCCTCTCTCCCTTCCCTTCCTCCCCTCCTGTTTCTGGCCCTCATCTTCCTTATCCTGTCTCTCCTTCCTAGCTGCCACAGTGAGCAACTCTACTCTACTTCCTTCTTCACCCTCCCTTTCACACTGTTCTGCCTCATTTGGGTACTTGGGTACTCACCCAAGAACCTCGGAGCTTAAGAACCATGGACTGAAATCATGGGCCAAAACAAGCATGCCCTTCTATTAAGTGGTTTGTCTCATATTTCATCACAATGCCAGAAAGCTGACTAATACAGAATGAAAAGCCATAGATGATCCTATAACTGTTAATGAAAAGCAGATATTGTAGAAGTGAGAAGGAAACAAACAAAGTATTAGTTTAAAGATAAAGAGCATTCCCAAAAGGGAGCTAATTAGCATGGCCCAGTGAGAAGTGGTGTGTGATAAGGTCTCAAAAGCTAGCTTTGCATTAAATAACATGGGAGTCACTGATAACCCTAATGAGAGTGGTTTCAGGAGCTAGAAGGAGGAAGAGCCTCAATATCAGAGGGATGGGTGTGAATTTGGCAAATAGAGAAAACATTAAAGATGTCTGGCTATTAACAGAAAGATAAAGAGATAGGAGAGAGGATAAGCTTAAAGAAAATCTCCTATGCAATGATCCAACACATATAGGAACTATATATAGATAACCCTATAGCAATGACAACTGAGATTTCTATGGAAATTTAATTCAAGGGGATTTTTGCCTGCATAGGTTCATTTCAAATTCACCTCACTAGGCCATTTCAATGTTACTGATGAGGAAACGGAAGCCCAGAGAGATAAGAATGAAAGAGGTTTCCAAGGGATAAATGGAAGAAAATAATTACCATATCGTTTTTGAGCACAGCTCGCTTAGGCACAGCCCCACCACTAAAGCCCTTCTTCTTTTCAGCTTCCTGGAAGAGAGCAAGGTAGAGGCAGCAGTTTTAACTGAGACCAAATCTACCGTGTAAACTGTTAGATTGAAATCTTCATTTTCATTTCCAATGGGATAAATTTGCAGGATCTATTTGGCTTCCTTATTAACTTCTCCAAAACATTTTCTCTTCCCTGGTACTTCCATGCAAAGCTGGCTACTAGCAAATTACCTGAATTATTTTACAGCTTAACAGGGCACATTATACCACACCATTTATAAACACCCCTTCTGCAGAAAGGAAATAAGAGAAAGTTGGCTTCTGGTGTCCACTGTTGTAGCAAACTACTCGATAGTAGCCCCCAGAGGAGGCCTCTATGCTTGGATAAAATGTTTTTGGAACTTCAGATCCCTCATAGAAAAACAATTTCTCCAAATGCACAACTATTTCTGCTGAGCCACTAAATAACTTCTGCCTGGCCATGACAGGGACAGCCTTAAGGTGATATGATAGATGCCAAGTAAATAATCAATCAATACACGGCTTCAAGCCTCCGTCTATCAGTTTGGCATTGTGTGGACTAATTAGATGATAAAATGTGATGAATGTGTAGTAAAGTCAGCCTCTCTCTGGTAGTTCCCAGGGGTCCTTTCCCATTTTCTAGCTGACCTTTTAGAGCTCAGCCTTATTGTATGTGAATGCAATTAAATCAATTTGTCAGATATTTGCATTAGTCTGGCTTGTTCAGAATTCAATTATTCAGTGTCACTTCACTGCCCTTCGGAGGACTGTGCACTGGCTTGTGTTCAAGTGGTGGATACGGCAGGCATGGGTAATCTTGGTGGGGTTAGGACCTATGAATACTCTCACTCAGGGGGATTTCTGAGATCCAGTGGCCCAGATTTCTCCTGCCTCCAAGTCTCAGGTGGGTTATTAGTGGCTCTCATCATAGCCAGGCTTTAAGCCCGGCTCTGTTAGAAGGACGACTTTAATGAATCATGCCATGTGTATGAGCCTAGCTTCCTTACCTGCAGCTCGGAGTGGCCTTTTGTGAATTCTCCCTCAGATCAAGCTGGAGGCTGGCATTCCAATGCAAGTGTTTATTGACAGGAGGGTGACACAGCAAAGCACAAGGAAGACGGGGAGGCCACCATGGTGTGGGGTTAGGAAGAGACATAGCAGTAGGAAGGTAACCAGGGTGACCAGCTGCACTCCAACCTCCAGGGACTGCTGAAAACAAGGAGAAGAGTCACAGAGTTGTCCTACCCAAGAAGCCAGGAGCTTGAACGTATCTCTACCAGCCACCAACTGCTGTCTATGACCTCTGAGAGCTGTATAGAGGTATTGGTTCTCTGCACTTTAAGCCTGTCCTGAGCAACACTGGCTGGGCAAAAGGCTGAAAGGGACAAATGGGCACAGGAAGATGGTAGCACACTGATGGCATACATTACAGGACATAGCTTCACTGTGAAGACAAAAGGTGGCAGTGAGAATAAAGCCCATAGAGCTGTCCAACAGAGAAAAGCAAGCAGTCAATGATAACTTAGCCCATTATTACCAGAAATAGGCATATCCGGAAAAATGACTTTTCTTCCATGTGAATTCAACTGTGATCCCAACTTTGCAGGATGGGAAAGGGATGTGCCATAGGCTACCCTGGGGGAATAGAGTGGAAACAGGCAAGGCCTGTCTGAGGAAGACAACACTTGAACTGGGTTTTTAAGATGATTGTGTGCTCACCAGCATGCAAGGTATGGTGGTTTGAATAAGAATGGCTCCAAACATTTAGGCTCAAGTATTTAAATGCTTAGTCACCAGGGAGTGGCACCATCTAGAGGGATAGAGTAGGTGTGGTCTCATTGGGAGAAGTGTGTCACTGGGGGTTTCAGAAGCCTAAGCCAGCCAGGTATTCTTTCTCTCTCTCTCTCTCTCTCTCTCTCTCTCTCTCTCTCTCTCTCTCTCTCTCTCTCTCTCTCTGTGCTGCCTATGGATGCAGATGTAGAACTCTCAGCTCCTCCAGCACCATGTCTGCCTGTGTGCTGCAATGCTTCCCACCATGATGATAATGAATTAAACCTCTGAAACTGTAAGCAATCCCCAATTAAATGCTTTTCTTTATGAGTCAATGGTATCTCTTCTTCATGGCAATAGAACACTAAGACACAAGGGAGGCCTAGGTATTTTCTATGATGCAAAGACATGAAGTATATGTTTGGTGATCTGTTTGGAGTTTAGAATGGCTGACATGAGAGAGAGCTTAATGTTATGATGAAAATTCAAGTCATGAGGGAATTTCTATGGCATTCAAAGGCATTACAGTACCGTGTTATTCGACAAGAAACCAGTAGCTGCAGGGTACACTGATACTAAGCTTTCTTTAGACACTTTGATGACACACAAAGGAAATAATTTGTAATAGAACTAGATTAATGAACAAGAGTTTAAAATATCCACTCATAGGAATAAGAGGAAATGCAATGAGTGTTTGCGAAAGGAACGGCAGGGTTTTCATTGAGCCAGCATGTTGCATTACTTCAAAGGGAAAAGAAGTTAATTCAAGCTTAGATCGCATTAATAGAAATAGTGTCATGTCCAGATTAATGGATATTGCAGTCACACTTGTCTTGCTATCTGAACAACTTAGGAAGCAGGTGTCCAATTTTAAATAGCATATCTTTTAAAGGGGACATGAATACAGTGGAATACGCTCAGGGAAGAATGAGCAGATACTAGAGTCCAAAGGCTACATAAAATGTAAAACATACCTGAACTGGCTTCTATGGTGAGCAAAAGAGTTGAATCACATGTGTACTTCCAGAGGCTAAGACTCCAAACTCCAGTAAAGCAATATTTAAACCAGGGGAGCAAATAAAAAGCTTGAAACAGTGGATGGTTGGTGCTGGGAAGAAGCTCCAGTCCTGAGAGTGCTTGGCTGTCATGGAGACCTGTCCAAGAGGTTTGGTGAGATACTAGTTCTAGCGATGGATGTGATTATATCCCAAAGCCTATTCCAATCTAAATATTCTGGTTCTGTGATTGCACTCTCATGGAGGCATACCACAAGAGGGACTAACTAGCAGGAAAAACCACAGAGGGTCAAGAAACAAAGGATAGCATATCTGTATGGTCAGTTCCAAAGGGCTGCATTAGGGGGATGAGAAACATGCCAGGATTTTCCTTTGTATTCTATAAGGGAAATGACAGACATCAAGGGCCTGACCCTACACTCTATGCAATAGCAATAACAATAGTGTTGGCAGTATCCCTTGAAGAAGAAGAGGAAAGAGAATAGAAGGAAGTGGAAGGGACAACAAGGAGCATGCTATAGTTACAGTTTATAGGCACTTTATGCTACTAGATGTTCTTACTTGCTTATTACAAAACTCTTTGAACTTCACCATTTTACTAGAAGACCTCTTCCTCCCACAAATAGTGTTCATAAACACTACTAGAGAGTGGGGCCATTTCAAACATATTTTGGAGGAAGACATGACTTTTGGCTTGAAGGTCTGAGCTGGAAATCTTGTCTGCCTTTGGAGCAACGTAAGATATTTCTTGCATATCACCCTAAAGTTTCTCTGTAGAAACCATTATCCAGGTAGTGGCTGCTTCCTAAAGTGTGGGGTTTGAAGCATCACCACAGGCCTGACTAGCAAAACTGCTTGCCCCTCAGCCCAGAACATGAATCCACAATTCACAAGCACTCTGATAAAAGATCACAGGACCACCTCAAGCTCGTGCTCTTCCCACTGGCTGTTCTGGACACACACATGAGGGAGTGATGTCTGAGGCTATGTCCAGCTTTTTCCTCCACTGGGCCAGCTATCTGCTATGCTGATGTGTCTATACATGCCATACATTTCCTCCCAGGACCAGAAAAATTTCCAACACACCTTCTAATGAGAAAATAATCAGCAGTTCAGGATGGGTGTGTATAGCCTGGCCCTTGCATAGCCTTGCCCAGCAGACTCTCTGATTCTGGGTATTTGCTATTCTACAACTGGAGAGGAGATCAAGCACAAATGTGTCGTAATCATGGTTCTTTTGTTGCCTCAAACCGAAGGGAAGGGATAGAGGGCATGGCTTGAATCTGAAGGTTACACAGTGCAGCCAAGCTTCCCAACAAGGATTTGGAACCAGAAGTTGGAAAGCAGTAAGAATGGCTGCTGAGTGACCCCTTCTCCGCATACCCAACCTCTTCTCTCCAGCAACCCTCCTACCTCTCTCTCTCCCTCTCCCTACCTCCCACTCTTTCTCTTCTGCACTGCATCCCCATGCCAGATGGCCTTTCATCTCTATTTCCACATGCCTACTTTATCCTACCTCTCAGACTGTCTCTTGCTGACTTAGAGAGCCAAAGTCAAAGGTGGCCAAATGTGGCTGCCCAGTAGCTCCTGAATTTGCATACTCTTATTTTAAAATCAGCAGCAGAAAATAAATCACATCTCTAAAGCCAATTCCCACTTTCTGGGAAGAAGAGTCTCATCAATCTGTTTAATATCACTACACCATTTAAACCCAAGTGACCCACCCCAGCTCAATTAACTTTCACCCAGGGGGCAGAGTGCATGGCCTCTAGATCTGTCACTGTGGCATGGGACAGAAGTTCCCAAGGAAAGAGACATAAGGATAGTATGAGCTGCAATCCCATAATGTCACAATACATTGAAGATAGCTTAGAAAATTCGTTCCACTTTGGCCGATACTCAAATTCTTCACTACAGGGGAGCAGCTTATTGTAATCCTCTATACCAGACATCATTCTGCCTCAAGTAAGAAGATACAGCCTGTGCAATAGGTTCCCTAATGAGTACTTCCCTGATAACACAGTTGTGTATTAGTGCCATTGATGGGGGAAGCAAAGTTGGAATGTTTCAGGGAAGAGAGCACAATAAATACACCATTTTGTCTTAAAATAGGCTGATGTCTTGCTCCAAGTAAAGATTACAGAGTTTAGTAAGTCTGTCAGAGAAGTAAATCAGTCAAGCAGCACCTAGGCTGTACTTTTAAGGAGACAGGATAGAAAGAAAGACTTTTTTCAATGAAATACAAAATTTCAAATGTCTTATGCATACTTCTGTAATTCAGAAGGAATCCAACATAAAACTGTGCTGTGGTTTGAAGATGTGGCACCCTCCTCCTAAGGACATTGGCTCTCAGTTCAGGATGGTCAGAGATGGCAGAATAGTGGAAGGTAATGGGGTTACTGGGAGCATCATCCTCAGAAGAGGTTAATACAGTTCATAGGGAACCTGAATTCCTTCCTGTGAGCCCTATTCACTGTAGAAATAGTCATCTCCAGCCCCTGAGACATGGGTGCTCCTAATCTCAGTGTGTTGTCTCTCCCCCCTTGTATATGTACCATGATGCCAGCATCACATTGTCATGCCAATGACAAGCTTTTGGCCTCCATAATCATGAGCTAAATATTTCTCTTTTCTTAACATAGTACTGAACTTTGATACTTTGTTATAGCAACAAAATCTGGATAAAGCAAACTTTAAATATGCACTAAATGTACATCTTCTTTCAGTGAGATGAATATTGAAGGTATATCCTTGGGGAGCAAAAGAACATGCTTATTAGAAAATAGGGTAAACTCTCTTATTATATATAGTTAGAAAAGTGCCCAGATATTAGTCTGCTTACTGATTGACAGGAAAGATAGAAATTAGAGACAACTTCAAAATCAGACAAGGTCATGCTACAATCCTATAATTTAGTTAAATTAAGTTCTCCAAACAATAATTTTCATCATTTATGAGATAGGGTTAATAATAAAGGCTTACTTCCAAAATATTACTATGGAAATTGAAAATGAAAGTGTACATCATCACTTCTAATCCATAGTTAGCTTCTATCTTTAAAAATAATACAAAGCAAGCTAAATCCAAAATTAAAAAAACACTAAAAAGGACTGGTGGAAATGAAAGTGGAAACCAGTAAAAATAGAAAAACAAAAATTTAAGAGAAAGGAAACTTTGTTCTTTGAAAAGACTGATACAATTGAAAAAACTCCAGTCAGACTGATTAGGAGGGGGATAAGAAATATAAAAGATACAAGTTAACATCAAGAACAAGAGAGATAGAAATGCTGTAGCATCTTGGATGTTTGAAGGATAATTATAGCGATGCCCTACACAACTTTGTACCAACAAATATGACAACGTAGATGAGACAGGTAAATTATCTTAAAAATAAAATATGTCAAAACTTAGGCAAAAAATGCATATAATTTTAATACTCTTAAGACTATAGAAGACAATGTAAATATAATTAGAAACTTTACCAAATGCCAGGCTCCTATAGCTCTCTTGATGAATTCTTTCAATTTTTAATAAAAAAAAAATAGCAAGTCTACCACAACTCATTAGAAAATTAGAGAATAGAGATTATTTCACAATTGATTTTATGAAGTCAATATTATCCTAACTGCAAAACAGTACAAAAAGAATCTACAGAGCATGGTCAAAGATGCACAATCCTTAATGTCTGTGAATCAGATGTAACTATACACATAGAAGTCAATACATTCTGCTAGTAGAGTTTCAAGGGAATTCAAGGTTAGTTTGACATTCAAAATTAAACTAGGCTAAAAAGAAAAAAGCTACAAAGGCAAAAACATACTACCATATCAATAGACAGCAAGAAGACAACTGACAAAATCCAATAGCCACTTCCAATTTCAGAGAAATTTTCTGTAAATTTCCTTTTAACTAAGACAGAATGGAACCTCTGTAGTTTGATTAATGGCCTTTTAAAAAAATCATAGCTAACATTATTTAGAATGATTGAATATGAAATGTTTTCTGATTAAAAAAAAAAAATCTACCCTCACCCCTCCATTCAACATGGCCCTACATGAAAACAACAAAAGGCTTTCAAGACAGAATGAAGTGTCTTGTTTCACAGAAGACAGGATGTAGAAAATCTACAGAAAACATACTAGAACCAATCTGTGCTTTTGGTAAAGTTTCAGAATATAAGACAAACAATAAACAGCCTGTGTATTCTAATATGCTAATAGCTGCCATGTCTAATGCTACCAGGAAATATGATACAGCTAAATGTAAGCCAGAAAAAAATGTTTAAAACCTGTACACAGAAAGCCAATTTCTTTTAAAACTAAGTGAAGAAACAAAGTATTTGTGGGTCAGAAGATGAAGAACATTTAAAATGTTGATTCACCCCAAATTTATCCACACATTGGACATAATCATCTCAAAATCTCTGCAGGCTTTCCAGGCAGGCATTGGTAGACACCGACTCTACATACAGTGGCTTTACAGAGTCTTGAATTTACATGGTCACATTCTATGACACAAAATAGCCCAAACAATGCTGAAAAAGGAAGCTAAATTTTGAAGATAACTCATATTACCTCATTTTAAGACTTAGCATAAAAACATGATGGTTAAGACAGTGTGTTGTTGGCACAAGGTAAAAAAAAAAAAAAGACAAAACAAACAACAAAAAAATGACAGAATAGACTGGAATAGATATGCAAAAGTAGATAAGCACATTTTAGAAACTATGCAACTGCTACAAGAGGAATCATCATAGAAAGCTATTTTTTATTGTTTTGGTGAGTAGGAAAGTTAGACATCCAAGTGTAGAAGAATAAATTTCAAACCCCATCTTATATGACAGAAAAATTAGCTCAACACAATTATAAGCCTAAATACAAACTTTAAACTATAAAGACATCAGGAAACATCATAGGTGAAGACTTCTATGATCTTGAGTTACACAAAGCTTTCTTGGGCACTAATTCATGTAAGAATAAACTTAATACAACTAAAGTATAATCTGTGTAAGAATATGTTTGTATAATGGATTTCATCAAAATATAAAACTTTTTTTCTAAATAAATGGTACAATAGCCATAAAGGTGTATAGTGGGAAATTACCAATATGGAGTCAGGTAGAAATATAAGGGTATTTAGTAGGGAAAAGCCTTACTTACAGAGCAACCTAGCCAGCCAGTGGGGTCAGCAGCCTGTACAGCAAGAAGCAAAAGAGAAACTGAAAGCGAAAACGCAGTCATACTACATCACTCTGACCACGCCCTCACAAGCGTGGTCAGGCACACCTGTAGCCAGCCCCTAAGAAGGCATGGCTACAGCTTCCCCTACAAAGGTGCAATAGTGACATTCATACTCTCTGATTGAACTTACAGATCTCTCAACAGTAGAAAAGTCACACCTAGAGCTGGAACCTTAGCCAGCTACCTAGGGCTATGGAAATCATGGGTCTCAGAGGAGAATCTACTCCTGCCATGTGTCTAATTCCTAACTGTACTCTAAATGCCTATTCTTACACTCACAGACAAAACTGGCTGTCACCCTCATCAAAGAAGCTGCTCTTTGCAACAGAGACCATTACAGAAAACCACAACTGGTGAAAATACAGACAACAAGTGATCATGGGATGCCCAGTCAGCTGATACAGCTACAACACAACTCTTTCATCTTAGGCTCAGGAAAGGTCACAGAAAAGATTCTGAGTCAGAGGACCAGGAAATCTTCTGTGAGATTATGTTTCCTAGAAATAACAAGGAAGTTTCACCCATCATACCTCAACAATATGGCTGCCTAAACAAGACCTGAACAAAGACAACACCAATAATCATGCTAACATGGAACGGGAAATCTCACAGGGCCCCCTTGATAGGCCAAGAACAACAGACAACTAAGGGATGCTGAGAGTAGGAGAAATAGTCTTCCCTAAGGATGAGCCCCAAAATTGGTTATCCAATACCAAGTGATCAGCACTGAAATTATATACATGCAAGCAACACTAAATGGAATTACCAAATTGCATTTATATACTTATGCATATATATGTAATAATAACAATTAAACAAAAGGAGGCCATGTTTTCAAGAGGGAACAGAGGAGGAGGTATGGTAAATGAAGAGATCACACAGAAGAAAGGGAAGGGTAAAAATGATGTAATTATACTTTAATTTTTTTAAAAAAGAAATAGCTAAGAGAATTAAAGAACAAGGGGGAAATATTTGTCAAACAAATATTTTTTCAATAAAAAGATTATTTCAAGAATTCTCAAAATCTAATTTCTCAAATGCTCATTTTAAAAACTAAGTAAAAATTTTATCAAGATGTGGTGACACATGCCTTTAATGCCAGACATTTGGAAGGCAAAAGAAGGTCAATTTCTATATGTTCAAGGCTAGCCTGGTCTACACACAAAGTACTAGGGCAGCTAGTGCTACATAGTAAGACCCGGTTTCAAACACATTTTTGAACAGATACTTTATCAAGGATGAGACGCAGGTGTAAGTCAAGCATATTAAAAAATACTCAACATCATTAGAAAAATGAAAACCACAGTGAGACAGAATTGCATATCAATCATAATAGATAGAATTAAAGAGTCCTAGTGTTGGAATTGGGGAAATGGCAAAGTTGGGAAAATTGATTGCCAGCCAAGTGTGAACCCTTAGGACCCATACAGAAACTGGGCATGGTAGCACAGAGCTGTATCCCAGCATTCCTACCAGGAGATAGAAGAGGGAAGAATTCCCAGAGGATCACAGACCAGCTAACCTGGGAGTCACTGAACAAACAACAAAGAAAGTCTGTCTCAAAAACGATGGAAGGCAAGGACTGGTACCTCAGGTTGTCCTCTCACTTCCAGGGACCAGTGATGCCATCCTTCCCTCATAAACTGATGATATGGCTGCCCCATGGTATGATTAAGGGCAAGGTTTTTATTGTAGCTATAAGAGAGAGAATAGCTGGAGGTAGCAGAAAGAGTCCAGAACAGATAGAGAAAGTAGACTGAACATGGACAGCAGACTGGACCTGGGCATGAGCAAAGCAATAGAGCAGAAAGGGTGGGAGAGGAGGGGGGTGGGAAGAAGAGAGACAGAGGGGGAGCATAGCTGAAACAGCAGGGTCATTAGAATGGGTAACTGGGGGTAGGAAAGTCTGTAGGCTGGGGGAGTTTAGTGTAGGGGAGGAGGTAAAAAGAGCCAGGATGCTAGCATGGACCTCTGAAAGGTATAATAGGTACTTGTCCTACTGAGGGAGCAGGAGCTTTGGTATGCTAATAGGTACCACAAACAGCCATTTGTCCCTTCTGCATTTTGAAATTTGGGGAAATGGAGTTTCCTTTGAACCTGACATTCTCTCTCTCTCTCTCTCTCTCTCTCTCTCTCTCTCTCTCTCTCTCTCTCTCTCTCTCCTCTCTCTCTTCTCTTTTTCTCTCTCTCCTCTCTCCTCTCTTTCACTTTTGAAGATTCCTAGTATTTATGAGGGTATATAGGAATTTTCACTCTGACAAATAAAAACAATACAGTCAACTTGAGTTCATTGCAGCTTTAAAAAATTAAGCCTATTTCTACCCCAAGATCCAGTACATAATGACAGAAAGCAAATCAGTGTTGCCTGAGGGGAGGGCAGGGAAGAGACCAAAGGACCAAATTAGATAGAAAAAGCCGTGTGGAGACATCACAGGATAATCACCATGTTCCTTATTTTAGTGGGCTGTCATATGCACAGGTGCAAATGTCAAAACTCATCTAAGTGTACAGAGTATCCAGTTTATTTATCTTTGGCCAAGTATTTCTCAACAAAGATGCTAAAAAATAATGTGTGTATTGTTGGAGAATGTATAGGCACTTCCAGAAAAAGTCAGGACTTTCTCCAAACTTGTGACAGGCACAGACCCCAGTAATACAGAGACAGACCCAATGACAAGAATGAGTTGAAAGTGATCAAGTGGCATTATGGGAAAAATTTCATTCACCATTTCAATGATAGAATTTGACATTAAGGGATGAGATAAAAATAAGGTAACAAAGACAGGCTGTGGTGGTGCACACCTTTAAGCCCAGCACTCAGGAGGCAGAAGCAGGTGGATCTCTGAGTTTGAGGCCAGCCTGGTCTACAAAAGTGAGTTCCAGACAGCCAGGACTATTACCCATCGAAACACTCTCTCAAAACAAAAACAAAAGCAAAAATAATAAGCTAACAAAAAGCAACAAAGGCTATTCTAAGATGGCAGAGTAGAGATACCCACCCTTTACCTCCTCAACAAAGAAGAACCAACCACATGATTTGTTCCATTGGGAGAGTGATGAAGACACAGCCCTAGGATGCAAAGAGAGATGTATGAGAGCCCTACAGTCCATGAAGACCTGTGAGAGAATCACTGAGAAGAATGGAGCCCACTCACAACCACAACCTCAGATCTGTGTTTAGGGGTCTCCTCATAGCAGGAGATAACATAAACCAGAGGGTCACAAAGAACCTCATCACCACAGACACCAGCAGTCCCAACAACAGGAGAGTCCTGTAGGCCCCACCACTATTTAGCCCATAGTCTGCACATTAGATACACTGTCACTAAGGAGCACACAATGTCCCTGTCAATATCCAGAGCACAGGCAGATGACATACTCAGACTCAGCAGCAAAATTGTAATCTCAAGAAACAGCCCACATGGAGCCCTGCCCTATAAATCAAAAGTGCCCTGGCATATGGTTCAGACACAATAAACATGCCCCAATCGATATCAATGAACTGCTCAAAATAATGGTAATGCCTTAACAAGGCACCCACAGGAATTTGAGTTTTATATAAAATAATAAAATAGAAAATCTCACAAAAATGATAAAGGCTGTGTGATGGCTGATATTGATGTCAATTTGATTAGACTAAGAAATGTCTAGAACATTGGCAATGCTTACCTTTGCATGTGTTGGTGAGGGCACTTCCAGGGACAGTCATGATTGTCTTGACCTCATGAATGGATACGCCTTGATGGATTATAACAATGGCATATGTGGGAAAGATGAAAGGGAGGCGATGGGGGCTAGTTGGAGGAAGCAGGTCACTGGATGCATATCCTTGCATGCAGTATAGCTTGCCCTAGCTTTTTCCTGTATTTCTTGTCTGGGCTTCCTGTTTACAATGAAGTGAAGCAGCTCTTTGGTCAAACTATCTTTACATTGTGATGTTCTGTTCGAGTGCAGAATTCAAGCAACCTTGGACCAGACCCTCTGAAACTATGAGCCAAAAAAATTCTTTCCTTTAAGTAGCATTCCATCACAGCTTTGAGAGACATAACTAATATATTCCACATAGAGCATAGTGCATAGAGTGAAGAGAGGCCTATATCTATAGGAACACAGAAAACAAAGGACTAGGGTCTAGGAAACAAATCCCTCAAAACTAGCCCTGTGGTCTCATCACTGGAGGAAAGCCCTTGCTCATAAGCAAGATTGCAAAAGACTTAGATGACAAGTTCACCACCACCACAACCCAGAGAGCCCACAGAGAAGATCTTTCCCTTAAAACTTCTGCAGGCATCTTCAACAAATGGTGCTGGCATAACTGGTTGCAGACGTGTAAAAGCCTGCAGTTAGACCCAAGCCTATTGCCTTGCACAAAACTTAAGTCAAAATGGATCAAAGATCTCAAAATAAATCCAGCTACACTGATCCTATTAGAAGACAAAGTGGGAAATACCCTTGAATTAATCGGTATAGGAGACCGCTTCCTGAACATTACACCAGTAGCACAGACACTGAGGTCAACAATTGATAAATGGGACCTCCTGAAACTGAAAAGCTTCTGTAAGGCAAAGGAGACAGTCAGCAAGACAAGACGGCAGCCCACAGACTGGGAAAAGATACTCACCAATTCCACATCTGACAGAGGGCTGATCTCCAAAATATACAAAGAACTCAAGAAGCTAGTCGCCCAAACACCAAACAACCCAATTAAAAAGTGGGGTACAGAACTAAATAGACAATTCTCAATAAAAGAATCTAAAATGGCTGAAAGACACATGAGAAAGTGTTCAACATCCTTAGTCATCAGGGAAATGCAAATCAAAATAACTTTGAGATACCATCTTACTCCTGTCAGAATGGCTAAAATCAAAAATACCAATGACAGTTTATGCTGGAGAGGATGCGGAGAAAGAGGAATACTCCTCCACTGCTGGTGGGAGTGCCAACTTATACAGCCACTTTGGAAATCAGTATGGCGACTCCTCAAGAAAATGGGAATGAGTCTACCACAAGATCCAGCAATTCCACTCCTAGGCATATACCCAAAAGAAGCACATTCATATAACAAGGACATATGTTCAACCATGTTCATAGCAGCATTATTTTTAATAGCCAGAAACTGGAAGCAGCCTAGATGCCCCTCAACTAAAGAATGGATAAAGAAATTGTGGTACATTTACACAATGGAGTACTACTCAGCAGAAAAAAACAATGGAATTGAAATTTGCAGGAAAATGGATGGAACTTGAAGAAACCATTCTGAGCGAGGTAACCCAATCACAAAAAGTCAAACATGATATGTACTCACTCATATGTGGACCTGCTTTATGATATATGCTTTTTTAGTAATGACCATGCTTTATCAGAGCAGTTTTTAATGATGTTGCTCAGAATGGTTTCCTCGCAGATGATGACTGAAAAACTAATTTAAAAAAAAAAAAATGGTGCCAAGTACCACAAGAGTAACAGAACTGTGCTGTTTTCTGGGATTCTGTTTTTTACTTTGTTGTTGTTGCTTGTTTGTTTTTTGTTTTTGTTTGTTTTTTGTTTATTTTAAATGGAGTGTGCTGGATGTCTCTACAATTTTGTTCAAAGGACTGCAGAATCTGGAAAAGCCGTTGCTGCTATTGATGCATAACATATTGCCATTATTGCTCTTTTTATATAAATATATATATATGCTAATTGAAACTCAAATATGTGATGAATCCAAGGTGTTTCAGTGAGTGCTCACTTGTGCATGCAAATTTGATTTCATCTTTAGTAAGTAGTAAAGTTATATGCTTGCCAAAAATAAATAAGTGACACACTGGAAGACAAATGTCACACAATTTCAATTTTATGTGTAACCTAGAAATGATGAACTTATGGTAACAGAGAGCAGTATTGTGGCTATTAGGCTTCAATGTGGGTTTTTAACAATGGGGAAATGTTTGGTTTAAGGATATAAAACTGCAGTTGGACAAGAGGCATGGACTCTGTGAAGTCTTGAGGTCTACTGAGAGCATGATAAATATGGTTGATAACAATATGCTATATTTTAAAAGCTGTGAGATAGTATACTTTAAGTGTTCTCAAAACAAAAGTGATTAATATGTGTGATATAACATGTTAATTGGTTTAATTTAGCCATGTCATTGTGGACATACTATATTCTGTATCATAATTGTGCATGACTTTATTTATGAACTAAATAAATGAATGGAAAAAAAAACTTCTGCAGGCAGCACTGGGAGACAGCTCCATCTGACTGGACCCTGAACAAGATTGATTAGCATTTCAGTGTTGCTGGAGGGAGGTCTGTTTTCTCCTCTCAGGAAGCCAGTCCTCAATGGATGTGAAAGAACCCACCCCACCCCAACTCCATTAAGGTTGCTCTTAAAGCTACTATATCAGAACTTTCCTGTAGATTCTTCGTATAAGCAATGAGGTTTCCCATCAAGTGTGCTATCTCTCTCTTCCAGGTACAAAGCACATTCTTTCGACACTCTGGTGGTCCAGAGCCCAGAAGGCACCAATGTGCTCTCCAACCATGTGCAGGACACTGGCATGGTAGTTATCTTAGAAAGTGGTTTTCTCATGTGTTTGGCTGCAGAAAAATACCACACCTCATCTCTTTCCATGCTTCTCCAAGAATTGTGTAAATAGATCCAAAGCAAACCAGTTTAAGTGATTATAAGATGGACTCCTAAGTAATGTCTGTTACATGAAAAAAGGACCCTACTGTTCCAGAGCCACCAAGATCAAAGTATAAAATACATCACATGGGTTTCGTATTGATGGATAGCATCTTCTATGGTAGTTTGAATGAGAATAGACAGCAAAGGTTTATATGTTTGAAAAACTGGTTCCTAGTTAGTGGAACTGTTTGAGAAGGACTAGGAGATGTAGCTTTGTCTGAGGAAATGTGTCACTGGGACTAGCTTAGAGGTTTCAGAAGACTGGAGTCATTCTCAGTGTGCTTGTTTTCTCTGTCTCTCTCCCTCTCTGCATCTCTCTCTGCATATCTCTATCTATTTATCTATCTATCTATCTATCTATCTATCTATCTATCTATCTATCTATCTATCTATCTATTTCATATTCTGAGAGGTTAAGTACATGACCCAGGCTGTCTTCACACCATATCTTAACCCATCAAGTCCAGTGGTTACTACACAGTTGGTCAGTAGCCAATCAGAGTCCACATGGATGCTGACTGGGGATATTCCTTCCCTCCTTCCAAGTCCTTATGTACCAAGGACTATATTAGTTTACAATGATAAGTGCATTCCTCAAAACTCTACAGAAACATAAACCTGAGTCACTTCCAAGGACCCTGTTTTGAATATAGAGGGAAACATATGTCCAAGTCAATCCAGGCTGCTCTCATCTCACCTTGTACACAAGTCCACAATGTTCATGCTTATTAGTTTTGGGGTTTCAAAGTGACTCTCCTTAAAGGGATACACCAATTATTTTAATTTCTGACCCCATTTTCTCTCAGAGTTGGTTCTACTACACAATTTAATTTTTCAGATGACCTGGCATAAAATTTCAGGGCAGCACAGTTCTGTGTGCTGAAGGTTTTGTCAAGCCCCAACCACTGCACTATTTTTCAGACAGATCTGATGGTTTCTACAGGAATATACTGAATTACTTTTTCCGTGCCAAAGCATCTTCTCAGGTATAATATTACAGTTTTAGCAGCAACTGTCAGACATGTATCCAATGTTCAATGTCAAGATGAGAGTGCCATCACATTTCTGATACCCTGGAAAGTTATGTAGGCTGCATATTACTTACCCCACTGTTAATGTCAAAATAGCAGCTCCTAACTCTGCCCCTCGCTCCCCTAAAATACTGTTAAAACTCCCCAAGTGTTGCTTCCCTTTCCCAAACTCACTCCATCCTGTCCTCATATCCCTGCCATAGTAAACACCTTCACCTGTTACTCCAGCCACTTCAATTCCATTCTTCCCCTGAGAGCCTTGTTCCCAAGAATCAACTCCGAAATCTTTATTTTTATTTTTATTTTATTAGTTCAAATTAGGAACAAGCTTGCTTTAAATGTGAATCCCTTCTCCCTCCCCTTCCCCCCAACATCCCACCTGCCCCTAGCCATGCCCCCCCACCCCCTGCCATTCCCCACAGCTCTGCAATCTTAATTCTATATGTCTTAACCTTTAAGACACCCTGAGGCTAGGGTATAAAGTGCTTTCCAAGAAAGCATGAGGATCAGAGTTTGGATTCCTAGTGCCTACATATGCAAAGAACAGGTATAGTGGCCCACCTGTAATCCCAGCACTCAGCAGGAACAGGAGATCCCTAGGGCAACCTAGCCAACTAGATCAGCTGAGCTTGATGAGCTCAGGGTTCAGTGAGGAAGCATGTCTCAGTAAATAAAGTGGAAAGAAATAGAAGAAGAAGAAGAAGAAGAAGAAGAAGAAGAAGAAGAAGAAGAAGAAGAAGAAGAAGAAGAAGAAGAAGAAGAAAGCCAACATCAGCTTTAGACGTCCATGCTCAAGTGAACACATGCACACATGCAACACATACACACACACACACACACACACACACACACACACACACACACACACACACATCCCAAAGCAGGAGTGGTGACACACAACTGTAATCATATGACTTGGAAAGCTGAGGTTGGAGGATGGTGAGTTCCTGACTAGCCTGAGTTATACTGAAAGTTTAAGGCCAGCCTGGGCTACAGTGAGATCTTGTGCCCTCAATAAAAGACACACCAAGCTTAGCGTGTGATGGATAAATGTGTGGGCTTTGAACCCAAACTCCCAGGGTTCTGTACCACTCTCTTTAGTCCTCACTATCTTTCCAGGCTTTGGGGTTTCTTCTGTAGGATGGCAACCATGATAATGGCACTCAATGACATTCAGTATCTTATTTGCTGTAGCAGTACAAGGAAGCATTTAACACAGTGGTAGGCACATGGGAGACATCCCACGCCTCATCAGTCCTTAATATTAGTAGTGTTTAGGACTGTCAGGACAGTTTCTCCTGATCAATAGCCTGAAAAGTTGTGCTCAATTTTCATACTTCACATACTGTTGTTGTCTTTAATATAACACCAGAATGTTGGAACTTCATCTTTCATGCTTTTAACCCTTTGACATATTATAGGCCCTCAATGAAGGTGTTAAATGGATGAATGAATCAATAATAATAATAACAACTAGCATTTAATGAGAACCCATTCCATTTAAAGACCTTCACATATCTTGTGTAATCATCAAACGACCCTGCAAAATAGGTGTTGCTTTTCCATTTGAAAGATGAAAAAAATGAAGGATCAGAGAGGTGAAATAAGTTGCTCAAATGCAAACAGCTGACAAATGACTACTACAGCAGCTTTTGTCCAATCTCTTTCTGAAAGAAAAATTAGAATTAAACTCTTATAGGCTCTTGGAGGTTTTTTTTTTTAAATCATTTCAGCATTGATAAATAAATGACTTAGTTTTAAAAAAGAGTTCTAGGGGCTGGCAAGATAGCCCAGCAGTTAAGAACACTGGCTGTTCTTCCAGAGGATCCAGATTTGATTCCAGCACCCACATGATGGCTTACAACCATCTGTAACTTCAGTTCCAGGGTACCTGACACCCTTTTCTGGCCTCCATGGATACCAGGCATGCAAGTAAATAGCATACTACAAAAGCCATGTCATCATCTTCATATTATCAAAAATAATTTGTCTTGTCCCCCTTCAACATGCATATAAAGCTTCCAGACTTCGTTTAAGTTATTTATAAAAGAAAAAGTATTTGAGTTGGTTTCTGGATAAGTTTGACTAAGTTGCAAGAAATCAGAAACATGATACAAAGACTCCTTTTATGAACTGATGTTTGAATTCTAAATTTTGTTCTAATTTTTACATATAATTGTGCTAAATGATAAGATGAAAGAAAAGGCTTCTTGCTGATATTTGCAAGCACTTCTACACAAATAACACATTGCAGGTGTGGAGAGTCGTTATTCTCAATAAGCAAAAAGGAAAATTGGCTATAATTGTCACTATATTTTCTATTTTTAGCATGAGTGTTGAGGGATATTTCAGCATACCATATAAGACTCTTCTTTATCAGCTGACTGCAGCTTCCCAACCTGCTGAAGGTCAGTCTGAAGCAAATGTGCAAGTTCCTTGGGATATTTTTATTCCTCATTAACCAGTTCTTTCAATATCACTGCTGTATGTACTTTCTACTCTCAAATCCTTGCCCATTACAGGATTGCATTTAATAATTTAGGACTGTGACACAGACAGCCCCACTGACTCAAAGTGACCCCACAACTTTACTCTGGATAGCTGAGACAAAGAGAGGTCTGAGGCCAGTGGGGTGGCAAGGCTACATGGTAGGGCCAAGAACATGTCCCCAGCCCTGGCTGCATATACTACAACTTATGTGGCTCAGGGTCTCCAGGTCCTGAATGCTGGCACCTCCAATCTCCTATGCATAGCTGGTCTGTTCATTCCTCTACTGACATGTCTGTCTTGTAGAAAGAAAAACTCAATAATCCAACAGATTGTCCACATTACCATTTGAAAATGAAATGTCCCCCATAGGGTCACGTGTTTGAGCAGTCCCCAGATGGGCTACTGGTCAGGCATGTGGTCTAGCTGACAGAAACAGAGCCATAAGGGTGGGCCTTGTAGGTGATAAGCTGGACCTGTTTCTGCCTGACTCTCTTATTTCCTGACTGTCTGCCAGCTGCCTCAAGCCTACAATATACTGAAGCCATTCTTGATGCCATGCCTTTTTTTTCAGATTTTTTTATTTGAATTAGAAACAAGATTGTTTTACATGACAATCCCAGTTCCCTTCTCCCTCCTGTCCTCCCCTACCACCACCCCAACCTAAACCCTACCTATCACATATCCTTTCTGCTCCCCCTGGATGGTGAGGCCTTCCATAAGGTGTCATCAGAGTCTCTCATATCCTTTGGGATAGGTCCTAGGCCCACCCCCGTGTGTCTTGGCTCAGGGAGTATTCCTCTATGTGGAATGGGCTCCCAAAGTCCACACCTACACTAAGGATAAATACTGAACTACTACAGGAGGTCCTGTAGATTTCCGAGGTTTCCTCACTGAAACCCAATCCTGGGGTCTGGATCAGTCCCATGCTGGTATCCCAGATATCAGTCTGGGGAGCAAGAGTTCCTCAATGTTCAGGTCAACTGTTTCTGTGGGTTTCACCAGCCTGGTCTGGACCCCTTTGCTCTTCACTCATCCTGCTCTGCATCTGGATTCTAGTTCTAGTTCAGTTCAGGGTGTCCATGTCTTGCCTCTTTAAACCAGGCTCCAAAGCAAATACTTCCTCCCTTGCTCTGTCCTGTACTTTGTCACAACAACCAGAAAAGTAACTAATTCAGTAGAAAGCAAACCCACATGGTACGTCCTAGAACTCTCTGACACCACATGCTTTTCCATGGATTTTTTTGGGGGGGGGCACAAAGCAATACTTATTTTGCAAAGCAAAATCTTTCAGTTAAACTTAGCTCCTATTGATCTACAGAAGTTTAGTGTGTGGGAGGAAAAGAGAAACACAGAATAGGGCTTGGAGTTGTGCATGTTTGTCAAGAACTTAAGTGCTGAGGGATGCAGTACAAAACCCATCAGAAAAGTTCACGAGGCAAATGGCCTGGCAAAGGCAGACATGCTAGGCTCAAGCAAAAGGCAACAGACAGGAGGAGAGATGGGAGAAACGAAGTATTTGTGAAGAAGGCTCAGTGCTCAAAGGGGGCTGAAGGACAAGGATGGCTGAACCACCAGGGCTGGGAGCCAGTGGGAAAAGCAGCACTGAGGGTGAAATGAATGCTGAGAGCCCCACAAGAGTTGAGAAATAAAAATGTGCTTGGCTGGAAGCAGTGTAAGCCCAGTGGGGCATTCTGTGCACAAGTTCCCTTTCCTCTCCCGTAGCCCTTGTTCCTAAAGGGACAGAGCTGGATTTCCAACAGCTTCTGAAGTCGTATCATGGTGACCACGGGTCAAAAGGAGATGTCAGGAATGCCTCACATTCAGATTTCTAACTTTCTTGCCAAATGAAGCAGAAAAAAAAAAATCACAGCATCTCAGAAGGAAGGAAGGGAACAATGCTCACCTTAAACTTTAAATCGTTTTCCATGCTAGGAATCTTCAGGTTCTCCTGTGGATCCAGTCTCCCATTTCCCCTTAAAATTGTGTCTTTCAAAAGCTAACTTTACAGGCTAATTAGCAGACCCTAGCCCCTGGCTGAGACAGGGATGAGAGAGACAGAAGGTGCTAGAGCATTGTCTTTAAGGAGGCCAAGGCTTGCAGAACCCTGCAAGTGCTCCAAGCCCAAGCCTGGGAATGGAGGCCCCTTTAAGTATTGATTCCCAAAAGCCTCACTTACAGAGCCCACCTCAAGCCCCCACAGAGGCCCTCAAAATTCTGATGGGTTCAGCCAATGAGAACATTTAATGAGAAGCCAGGAGGATTTGCAATAAGGTCAGGTGTTTTCTTCCTGTTTCCTCACCCCTAAGGCCACCTCCCATAGACTGTAGCTCCTGACATGAATACTATACCCAATGCACTTGCACTTCAGCACTCTCTCCTTCTCTCCCTCTCTCCCATTCCTCAGCTTCACAGTGGTAATAGCTGGCTGGCTGCTACTAGCCTAAATAACTGCATTGTCTTTTATGGATCCCCTGCAACTGCACGTCTGCCAAAAAATTCTTTTGAAAATAAATTGTCCTTCAATCATCTTGTTCTGCAAATGCCACCTGTTGAGACTTTGAATACACATCCAGGCTCAGCCCTAGTAGTAGACTATGAATCAATATTTCATGAACCCAGTTAATTACCATGTGACTATCCCAACTATAGCACAGCATACATTTTTCCATTAAAAGTCTTAATTATGTAAACAGAAACAGTTTTTAAATAGCTCATTTTTGCATGGCTACTTTGACCTCAAATAAATGAATGAATGAATGAATGAATACATGAATGAAGGTTATTATAGCCTTTCTAATTGTCACGAATCCAAGATATCTGCAATGCTCACCATAGTGATTTAGAAAATGGACTTAGAACTGGTGTGGTGGTACATGTCTGTAAACTCAGAACTCAAGAAGCTGAAGCAGAAAGCACTGTAAGTCTGAGACCAGCCTAGGCATGTAAAGAGACACTGTCTCAAGAACAAAGAGGGGGGAAGGAGAGAGGAGAGAGGTTAGGATGAGGAAGAGGTGGGGAAGAAAGGGGAGGAGAGGAGTAAAGAAGGGAAGGGAAGGAGAGGAGGAGGGAGAGGAGGGGAGAGGAGAGGGATGGAAGGGGAGGGAAGGAGTTAGAAAGACTTGGGTGCAAACCTCAGCTCTTCCTGTTCCTAGCTGAGTAAGTTTGAGCAAGTCATGAACACAGAGCCATTGACTCATTTTCTAATCCCTCCAAAATCAGATTTTTCCCCCTGAAAAACCTTCTATGCCACTATCTGAA
The DNA here is from genome assembly GCF_003668045.3 of Cricetulus griseus. Classification (NCBI taxonomy): domain Eukaryota; kingdom Metazoa; phylum Chordata; class Mammalia; order Rodentia; family Cricetidae; genus Cricetulus; species Cricetulus griseus. Next base: position 77,045,335 of record NC_048596.1, read on the forward strand.
TTCAACTACTCTGTTGTGACATAACCCCAATTAGGATAGTACCTCCACTGCTGCCAAAATATGGATACCAAATCTCACTTCTTTAAATTCAAGCTCTCAACTCCTGGGGAAGTGGTACATACCATCATCTTCCTTGTTTTTGGCTCACACTTTTCTCTGCCAACTGACAGCAAACCATATACACCTGAAGGGAGAAGAAGCGAAGTTGGAAACTGAATTCACAGGGGCAAGATGTCTGCATCAACAAAAGCATGAGCTATTTTTGCAATGTTTCCTTCTCAGGCCCTCCTACTCTGAATAATATCTGGCTGGAGTGTGAATGGCTGACTCCTGCAGGTATCAGTAGCAGATGGAACCAGCTAATTATGTCTCCTCCATGTGAACAGAGACGAAGTTGTTAATTGCTAATTGTACACTTCTCCTGTTTCCCACCACAGGGTGCTGGGCTGGGGCCACTTCCTCAACTGAACACAAACAAGCCCCTGCTCATGGTCTGAAGAACCATGTAGAGAACAACCAGGTAACTGCATCTGAGGCTCTTCTCAAGTGCTGTCAACCCAGGAGACTAGTAGAGAGAAGGTACTGGGGGCAAACACCAGCTCCCTGTTTTGAAGGCCCCACCAATGGAACTCAGTGCAAGTATCCAAGCCCATTCCCCATCAGTAACTGGCATCTGGTCCTTGTTTCCAGATTACCTTGAGGTAAGCTCAGCTCTTCAAAGCTCTTATAATACTGACGATCTCTGGACACCAGCCAGCATGCACTTCTGGAGAGGACACTAAAAGGGGTTGCTTTCCAGAGCATTCCTTCATCTGCCAAGTGAAAAGAAGTCCAGTAGTGACCACGAACTTTTCATCTGATCAGTGCCTCCATCAGAGAGGCCTTCTTGCCCTTTTCTCAGTAGATGATTTGGAGAGATGGCCAAGGCATGCCTTTAAGATGCCAGAGCACTCCATTCCCATAGCCAAAAGGATTGGCTCAATGGTGGTCATCAAATCAGAAGCACCCTAAAGTTTTTGATTTAATTCTTTTTAAATTAAAAAAATTTTTTTCATTTTACATACCAACCCCAGTTCCCCCCTGCCTCCCCTTCTCCTACCCATTCCCTGCCTTCCCTCTTCTCACTCCCATCTACTTCTCATAGGAGTAAGGCCTCCCTTGGAGAGTCAACAAAGTCCGACATACCAAGTTGAGGTAAGACCAAGCCTCTCCTCACTGTATTAAGGCTGAGGAAAGTATCTCACCATAGGGAATGGGCTCCAAAAAGCCAGTTCATGTCCCTAGGATAGGTCCTGGTGCCACTGACACCCCCATCAACAGATCAAGTCACATAACTGTCACCCACATTCAGAAGGTCTAGTTCTGTCCCATGCAGGTTCCCCAGGTGTTAGTCCATAGACCATGAGCTCCCACTAGCTCTGATCAGCTGTCTCTGTGGTTTTCCCCATCATGGTCTTAAACCCCCATGCTCATGTAATTCCCCCTCCCCCTCTTCAACTGAACTCCAGGAGCTCAGCCCAGCTTTGATTTGAATTCTTTTTCTCTCTCTTTTTTTTTTATTTAGAACACTCTTATTTTACATATCAAGAAAGAATAAATTCATTGCAATTGCTGACCTGGACATACAGTGATTTTCACTCATACTTCCTCCTTATCCTCCTCCCTCTTTCTCTCTATCCTCTTTCATTCTCCCCACCCCTCTACTCATGCATACACACACACACACACACACACACACACACACACACACACACACACAGACACACACACACACACCTACTTCTCAGTTGCTGTTCATGCCATGAACCACATCTACTGCCTATAGCTATAACCTCTCTTCTTCACCTAAAGGCCTTCTCTGGTAGTCCAGAAAATCTCTTTTGCAAATTTAAAGGTGAGAAAGTTGATGCACTGAATTAATTGTCATCCACTGGGAAATGAAAGACAATAAAGAAATATCCAAGTGACCTTACCAGCAGTGGGGCAATCCCAGGCATGCTTCACAAGTTGCTAAGATCTCAGCATGACTTGCCAGCCATGTCCACCTGCTGATGAATTCATCTTTTGAGTTTTCTCTCATCTCTAGTCCACTCTTCTTTTTTCCTCTCTCTTGCTTCCTAGAGCACCTCCTTGTTGTTCCATCTTTGGAGAAGCAGTTGCCCACACGAGAATGAGCTCTTTACTGGAGAAATTCCCATCCCCATGATGGCAAAAGGAGAGGGTGTGAGAAAAGACGGAATGACTTGCCTTTACAACAAAGTACAGGACTCACACTATGAAGAAGAGGGAGAAGTAGGAATAGTTGGACAAGACAAGTCATGGACTGTAGACAGCTTCAGAACAAGTCTAGCCAGTTCACTGAAAAGTTCTCAAACCAAAGCCACTGGCCAGTTCTTGGTTCTCTAATACCTTGCAAGAATGTGCCTGTTTTGATGGTCTCACCATGCTCACTTAACACCAGAGGCCGACAGCCAGTGATGAATATGTCTTTGAGCTGAATGTGGCAGTGGACACATAAGAGTAAGGACAGAGCTGTCAGTCCATTGTACTTCCTGCACAGAACATCTGAACAAGGTACTTTCCTGGCCATGGAATCTTCCAAGGGACTACTGTTTGAAGGATCTGCTTGGGGCGGGCAGTGACAGTGGTGGTAGAAGTGGGTAAGCAACACAAACTAAGATGTTAAGGATGCTTAAGAATGAATCCCACATAGTAGAAAGCAATACCAACAGCTGTCATTTCACTATATGAATCCAAACACTCATGCTACCAAACAATGAGTTTCAATTGTCAAAGTTAAATGATTTTATACTGTTCTGCTTTTTGTTTATTGCTTTTGTCTTTGTGGTTGATATTTAAATTATATGGACTTAGATTTCTAACAATGACTATAAAAATGGTGCAGACTAATACAGATATCCTAAGTCTTGATTTTTCTAGTGTTGATTTGAATGTTTTGTTTACTTCCTTTATAACTGGAAAGCTGGCCTTCGTGGGGGTTGACATCTTTCCACCTTTATCATGATAAGTCTTTTTTTCTCTTTGTTTTAATTGGTTTTTTGAGACAGGGTTTCTCTGTAGCTTTGGAGGCTGTCCTGGAACTAGCTCTTGTAGAGCAGACTGGTCTCTGAACTCACAGAGATCCACCTGCCTCTGCCTTCCAAGTGCTGGGATTAAAGTCATGCGCCACCACTGTCCAGCCATGATAAGTCTTGATGGTCAACTTTCTCTTTGTTCAGATTATCCAGCATGCGGTCCAGCTCCTTGACTATTATGGAAGGCATGCTTATTCATCCATGGACAAGATCCTGACTAATCACTCCATCCTAACAACTCAAGAAACAGATTTTAGATATTAAGTAGAAGGTTAATGTGAACATCAGAAACATGTTGAAATGCTTGAGACCTTGACATGTTGGAAAGCAATTTTTTCTCTAATTCACATTTAGTTGATTAAAGGAACAATTTGGACTTCTTGTTGTTCTCTCACAATGCAGTGCTTGCTGACCACTTCCTACTCTGACTCCCATCACTCCATGTAGGCCTTCCTGGCAGGAAATATTTAAGTGAGAAGGCGCATGAGAAACTAAAGAAGAGGTTGCTGAGGGACAGCTAATACTAATGATGTTTGGGAAATCCATATGGAAACCTACTATTGTGTATGCTTACACACACATACAAACACATTTAATTACCATTACCTTACACAGGGAGATAATGCTCTTCCAAGAAGCCATAGTTTATTAAAACAAAAAGACTGGTGTCAGATGTAGGATACTTATATTTGACTTCTTGGTCAGAGATTCCCAGAGATTCCACAAAATATACAGGCTACTGCCTAAGACACCACACACTTTGATCATAGGACGTGGAAAAATCATGCTAGTGCTGACCTGTAAGCATCCCCTACCTACTAGATAGCTTTCATAATGCCAAAAGGTGCTATGCAGGGTTGTTGGAGAGGAAAGGACATTAATAGTCTTACTCAACTTCGAACACTACAAACTACAAAAAAAGACTAGCTTGAAAAAATACACCTAATGGTACAATAGAGGCATGAAGCTCATAGGAGTAATCAATAGCTTTCTTTTTAAATTATTATTTTATTTATTTATTTTTATATCCCAACTGATTTCCTTCTCCTCACATTCCCTCTCCCGAGCCTCCCATTGCCTCCTCATATCTACGCCTCCTCTGTTTCTGTTCAGAAGGGTCAGGTCTCCCATGGGTATCAGCAGAGCATGGCATATCAAGTTGTGTAGGGCTAAGCACATCCCCTTGTATTTAGGCTGCGCAGAGCAATCCAGTATGAGGAATAGGTTCCCAAGAGGCAGCCAAAGCATTAGGGACAGTCCTTGCTTCCATTATTAGGAGTCTCACAAATAAACCAAGCTACACAACTGTCACATATATATATACATATATATATATATATATATATATATATATATATATATATATGGCTTAGGATTGTCCCATACAAGCTCCCTGATTATCAGCAGCTTTCTTATTGAATTTAAAAACCACTCCATAGGAAGAAAATTGTGCCTGGTACTGTATACTTGCCCAGCACCCCATGGCTGAGGACAGAAAAGATCCTATGGGAGAGACCACTACTATTATTTGGTTAAATGAACTCAGTATCAAACTACCTTCTAAATATTTATCTCTGTATTCATAGATTAGACCAATTCCCAGTCCTCATCAAAGACGTTTGTTTGTGTAGTGGAGGGAGGTTAATACAGAGACCCACAAATGGTCAACGTGCAAAGAATAAATGATGGTGGAATGCTCAGCCCTAAGTCCCTAAATGTGACATCTATATCATACTCCTCCCTCCAAGGCTTAGGGTACATAGTGGCAGAGGGGAGTGAAAGATTGTAAGATCCAGAAGATAGGGAGGACGGCTACAAAAATATCTTCTGAACATGATAGAACTGTTTCATTCCTCGAATCACAACAGCTATGGTTGCCTGCTCAAGATGAAGCCAGTCAACACGCCAGCACTGATGGGGAAGAGCTTTAGGAAGGTGCCCATCTAACTATTAGACACTGACTATTAATAACTGCTGAGGAAGGGAGAGTCAGTTTTCTTCAAGGGTATGCTCCCTAGTGCTTTAGAGATGGTCCTTACACCCAAGCACTTATGAGCACTACTAATTAGATTCCATGTGTTATTAAAAACAAATAAGAAGAGGAGGTGAAGTTGGGGAGGGATCCAGGAAGAGTAGGTTGGGGGAACTGGGAATAGATATGATTGAATTACGTTGTATACATGTATGAAATTGTCAAATAATAAAAAAATTTTTAAAGTATGATCCCTGAATTCCATATAGCCAAAACCAATATATACATTTCTTTCTATAAGTATTTTATTCATATGTATTCATTGAGCTTTTCAATGGAGTTAAGTATGATTTTCCACACACACACTGTAGTATGCACTGGTGAACTCTGACTTTCCTGTGTGCTGAACAGTATGAGGCAGACAAGGAAAGAAGTCAAGGAATTGGAGTTCACTGTCCATGTCTGGTTTCAAAATGTAGCTAAAGAAACAAACTAGCTTAGAAATCAAAGGACATATTCTTCTTTTGTTGATGTTTTGGAAATATCAATTCTAGAAAAAGAAAGGGTTCCCCCCCCCCAAGGATTCTATATGTAGCAAACTAAGGATACAAAAGAAATGTCTCCTTTTAAAATCCACATGGAATCTTCCTCTTTGGTTTAGTACAGCCAAACAAGATCACATTTAAATTTGCAGAGGGTCAGCAACAGTAACAAGGCATCACAGGGTCCATGGCTCCTGACTGGAAGAGCACTAGGAGTAAACATGAAAGTGCATAGTTCTATGGGTTTTGTTTTCTTTCTTTGAGCTGTTGGATAGAATTGCCATATGGCCATAAGAAACCGAAAGTACATTTCTCCCAGTGCTGGAATAGGAGGACAGAAGCCACAGGATGCACAATGACATCCTGATCCAAGTCACATGCTTTGAAATTTGTCTGTCTTTATAAAATAAGGGCCACTGGGTCTAAACTGTAAGGGATTGTTGCACCCAACTTGGTATTTGTCTTTTACTTAGATTCATTTGCCTCAGGGCTCTGCCCTGTAATGGACTAAAAACCAGGAAGGTCTTGGGCTTCCTGCTGTCCATGGTACTTAAAAGAAGCCGGCTGTGGCGAACTCAGGAAGGGAAGTTGCTGTGGGTTACAAGAACCTCTCAATGCAGACTTGTTCTTGAGGGGAAGAGAAGGCTGGGTGAGAAAAAAAGCTGACTGGCCCTCCTCAGTCGCAGGGTTAGTGGTTATATAGAGATTGGCCCCAGTTTACAGTTCAGTTTCTAAATTAAAAACAAGCAAGCAAGCAAGCAAGCAAACAAACAAACAAAAACCCTGAAAGGCCAGAAACAATGTTAATGAAACTATGAAGCTCAATTGTCTTAGAATTAATCTTGGATTAACCAGTAACACTGGCATTTGCCCATGTGTGGAGGGGATCCAAGTTTAGGGGGATGGAAGAGCTACATTTAAGTATTTTTCTCTAATGAGCCTATGTTTGATAGGCCTCCTGTTTTAACTATAGCTTCTACTGCTGTAATTAAACACCACAACCAAGAGCAACTTGAGGGGGAAGACGTTTTATTTCCCTTACACTTTCACATCATAGTACATCATCCAAGGAAGCCAAGGAAGGAACTTAAGGCAGGAACCTGATAACAGGAACTGAAGCAGAGGCCATGGAGGAATGATGTTTACTGGCTTGTTCCTTGTGGCTTTCTCATCGTTTAAAAAGTCATGGCAACTTTTATTGAGTGCTCACTACATGCTTGTCCCATTGTGCATAATTTCCCATCTTTATCTCACTTTATCCCTATAACAATGTGCTGTAGAGAGCATTATTTCAATTCTGCAGACAAGAAAACTAAGGCCAAAAAAAAAAAAAAAAAAAAGGTAAGGTAACCAATTCATTGCTAATAAATGGCCCTTGGGATGTAAGACCAGGTATTCTGGTTGGAGATATATGTTTATAATAAGTACACCCTACCATATTTAACAATGGGCTATGATGAATTCTGTAACAAACACAGGCCTAAGTCCTGTGAGTATAAGAAAGAAAGATTTATGATCTCCTAGGAGAACCAACAAGGACTTCATAAAAAAGCCTAATACTGGCTGACAGGAACAACATCTACCAGAGTATAAAATAATATTTTGGAAAACAATGGGTAAAAGTGTTTGCCCTGGAGCAAGCCAGTAACCAACACTCCTCCATGACCTCTGCTTCAATTCCTGCCTCCAGGTTCCTGTTTTAATTTCCTGCCCTGACTTCCCTTCGTGGTGGACTATAACTGTAAGCTGAAATAAACCCTTCCCCCCCAAAAAAGTGTTTGCCCTGATTAATAATCATTATAGCCTAATAGACTCACCAGTTAGAGTAAGTGAGGTGCAAATCAGGACATGTTGGCAAGGCTTTAGGTTGCCTAGTCAGACTTACCAAGTCCTAATTGAATGATGGACTCATTCAATTTTTTGCACAGTACACATACATTTTTCTTTATTTTTATATTTTTTTGGTTTTTTGAGACAGGATTTCGCTGTGACTTTGGAGGCTGTCCTGGAACTAGCTCTTGTAGACCAGGCTGGTCTTGAACTCACAAAGATCTGCCTACCTCTAACTCCCGAGTACTGGGATTAAAGGCGTGTACCACCACCACCACCTGGCTCATGCACATGCATTTTTTTAGACAGGGTTTTGAGCCCAGAGCTCATTGAATGGCTAGACTGGCTGTCAAGTGAGACCCAGAAGCCTATCAGTCTCTAACTTCCCAATGCTAGGGATACAGATGAACACTACCATGAACAGTTTTTATGTAGGTACTTAGGATCCAAACTCAAGTCTTCATGCCTGCATGGCAGAGACTGTACCTACCCAGTCATCTTCCCTGCTACCAAACTCAATACTTTAGTCCAAAATGCAAAGACTTCTAAAATGAACACCTCTTGTCTCTTCACCTCTTTGCCATCATTTCCTCTGACAATCCTAGTCTTCAGATATACCTCATTTCCATTTTTCTCACTGTGCTACATTCCAGGCTCCCAGAAGGTTCTGCAATTTTTATGTTACCTATTCTATGTAACTGTGTCTTTCTTCTGCACACACAGATGGTTAATAACATATATAAAAAAGAAAGCTTTCCAGGATCTCCATATATCTAAATATATGATGTACACCTATCTCTGGATGTGTGTATGTCTATGAGTCTGTATGCTCATACATATGTGTCTTAGCACAGAGGCCAAGAAAGAACCAATTGATGTCTGCTGAATTAACCTCCCAACGAAAGTACAAGCCGTGAGAAGAAAGTAAAATATTGCTCAAAAAGGGAACTTAAGAACTGGGTCTTTAAGGACTGGGGGAGATAAAAACATAAAGTAGGACTGAAAATCCTGCTGGACTCTCACAGAGATCTGCTCATTGGAAAGAGAATGAGAAAGGAAGACACATTTCTCCCTAATGCAAACCTTGGGCAGAAAGGAAACTGCTCAGATGCTGCAGAGAAAGTGCAATCCTAATAACAAAGTGAGAAGAGTTGAGCTTTGAACAGAGATCCAAAGTGAAAGAAGAGTTAAAATATTTATAAGTATGAAAGCAAGTGTTACGGTATGTACTAACCAATGGGCCGCTCAGCATTTGAGCTACTCTCTGGAGTCTGGCTTTTGAAGCTCTGTGTGAGAAGGCAGGATGTGAGCATCTATGGACTGATGCACAATCTCTCTCTGGTAAAATGGAACACTGTCCTTTATCTTTGTACATATTTGTCCTTGCTGTCCCCAGCAAATCCTTTGTCTGCTAAGCTTTTAAAAATGAAAGGAGAGAGAGAGAGAGAGAGAGAGAGAGAGAGAGAGAGAGAGAGAAGGGTGAGGGAGATGGAGAGAGGGGGAAGAGGGAGAGAAACAGAATAAGAAACCCTATTTCACCAAGTTTCAGAGGTTGTCTCCCAATAATTGATTTGGATCAAGGCAAGCTGCTTCCTCTTTGCCAAGGTCATGGGTGGCTGTTAGCTGGACCATGGTTAAGGAGGCAGGACTGCAATGAAACAGTGAGTGGCTTTTCTAAATCATGGCTGCATTAAAACCATTTTTAAAGAGACCACTTTCCAGTCTGGCATTGGTGGCAGAAAAGGATGGTGGAGGATCCCAGCCAGAGCCCAAGAACTGGCCTAGGACATTCCACAGCATTCTCCAGTAGAAGGTTAGCGCAAATTCTGCCTCCTGATACAATTCTTTTTTTATTATTTTTTATTAGTTCAAACTAGGAACAAGCTTGTTTCACATATCAATCCCTTCTCCCTCTCCCTCTCCCTCCCCTCACCCCCACCCCTCCTTCCCTTAGAGTGCAGAGGCCTCCTCATTGACATCCATGTTCAGGGGTCTGGATCAGTCCTGTACTGGCCTCCCAGAGAGCGTCTGGGGTCGATGTGCTCCCCCTTGTTCAGGTCAGCTGTTTGTGTGGGTTTCACCACCCTGTTACCGACCCCTTCGATCTTCATTCCTCCCTCTCTGCAACTAAGTTCCAGAGTTCAGTTCAGTGTATATCTGTGGGTGTCTGCCACTGCTTCCATCTGCCATTGGATGAGGGCTCTAGGATGGCATAAAAAGTAGATACCGCCTCACACCTGTCAGAATGGCTAAAATAAAAAACACCAATGATAATCTATGCTGGAGAGGATGTGGAGAAAAAGGAACACTCCTCCATTGCTGGTGGGAGTGCGAACTTGTAAGACCACTTTGGAAATCAGTATGGCAGTTGCTCAGAAAAATGGGAATCAGTCTACCTCAAGATACAGCCATTCCTCTCTTGGGCATATACCCAAATAATGCACGTTCATACAACAATAACATATGTTCAACCATGTTCATAGCAGCATTATTTGTAATAGCCAGAACCTGGAAGCAACCTACATGCCCCTCAACTGAAGAATGGATAGAGAAAATGTGGTACATTTACACAATGGAGTACTACTCAGCAGAAAAAAGCAATGGAATCTTGAAATTCACAGGCAAATGGATGGAACTAGAAGAAACCATCCTGAGTGAGGTAACCCAGTCACAAAAAAACAAACATGGTATGAGCAAAGGATTACCAGCCTACAATCCTCTTCATCAAAGAAACTAGGAAACATGAAGGACTCTAAGGGAAAAATGCATGGACCCCAGGAATGGGAAGGGGCAGGAACTCCTGAGCTAATTGGGAGCATGAGGGTAGGGGAGAAGGAGCTGCCAGAATGAGAGGAGGAGAAGAGGAAAGGAGAAGAGGAAATAGAGGAGCAGAAATATTGAGTTGGGGGAAGAATAGAGGAGAGCAGGATGAGAGATACCATATTAGAGGGAGCCAGTATAGGTCCGAGGAGAGATCTGGCACTAGGGAGATTTCCAGAGACCTACAAAGATGACATGAACTGACAATCCAGGCAATCGTGGAGAGGATAACCTAAACGCCCTTCCCCTAAAATGAGACTGATACAATTCTTAACTTCTACATTTCCCAGTGTGTTAGCTATTCTGAGCATCCCTGTCACTTCCATTCCCTGGTACTCTAGGAGACAGGAAGGTTGCTCCTAATACTGTCATCTCCCTAGTGCTACCCAAACTTTAGAGAGTGTACACCAATCATGTTCATTATTATCCACAATGTGAGTAGGTGGTTAGCACCACTCTAAAGCATGCGCACATGCATGGGAGGAGGGTTCTTTCTTGTCATCCTTTCAATGGAGAGCCAGGGTCCACACTGAGATGGAAGGCTGTCTACCTGTTTCTCTATCTTCCTTCTCCTACCTTTGCATTTGATTTTGTCCACAGCAAGTTCTCGGATATTATATGGCATTGATTTTCCTCTCCTATTTGTTAAAACTGGCATGAAGAAGGAGGCTACAACTTCCCACATTCTGGGAATAGTGGCACATACTATCAACCCAAGACCTTGGGTAGTGAGGCCAGGAATATAGTTAGAGTCAGAGCAGACTGGGATATACCAGCAGGCTCTGTCTCAAAAGAAAACCAGAAACAACACAACACAAAACAAACACGTGACTAAAAAGCAAGAAAAACCAAGAATGCCTTGTTAGAGCCACCTCCTTCCAGCACCCTCTTGGGACCCTGTCCCCCTGGCGATAGGCTCATTCTTTGTTTCCAGTAACACTTTTAGGCTCAGTGTACTGCATTGTAATGTAATTCACAGTGAGCTTTTGTCTCTTCTAGACTGTTAAAGTTGCTGGGGCTTTTTACTTTTATGTCTTCATTTTCCTACCCGGAGTATAGACAGTATAACACATACGGGAAGACCTGTGTTCAAATCCAGACTCAGCTTCCTGGCTGAGTGACACTGGTATATGGGGAGAAGTTTTCAGAGACTTACTTCCCTCAAGAAGAAACTGGAGATAATTGAGGCTATTTGACAGGGTTTTTGTGAAAATGAAGTAAAATGAAATTTTGCCGGAGTCTCAGGGACACTGTAAATACCAAAAGGACATTATTTATCCTTTTTCATGTTAGCTTATTTATCAATGGGAGATGAAGGCTGGGCTACACAGAATGTACCAGATTGTTGGGTTGGTTCTTCTGCAGTTATATCACCTTAAATGCTCCTTATTTGCATGTAGCTATTCTACCAATAAAGTACCACCGAGGCTGGTTTTCTCTTTTACATATAACAAACACCATTTCCCCAGGTACCTTCTCTGCAATGGATGACTGAGAACTTGCTGGGGCCAGACAGGTTGGTTTTTTTGGATTCCCTTTTGAATTTGTAATCTTAGTTGTCATCTGTGTGGTCCTAAAAATTAATAAGCATTCTGTAAGGAAAGTGGTCTCTCTCTCTCTCTCTCTCTCTCTCTCTCTCTCTCTCTCTCTCTCTCTCTCTCTTGGGTTTTTGAGACAGGGTTTCTCTGTGTAGCTTTGAAGCCTATCCTGGCACTCGCACTCGCTCTGGAGACCAGGCTGGCCTTGAACTCACAGAGATCCACCTGCCTCTGCCTCCTGAGTGCTGGTATTAAAGGCATGCGCAAACTATAAGCATGAGGACATTGGAGGACTTGCTTTATGCCATCACTTAGGAGGTAGAGTCAAGTATATGACTGGGAACTTACTAGCTATACAACTTAATGCCTCCTGCTATCTGTGTGGACAGCTCCTCTCTAGCAGGAAGGCTCTTCCCAGTCACAGAGGGAAGAGTAGAAGAGGCACAGACTGGAACTGATCACCACCTCATCAAAGTTCACTCCCCATTGACCCAAACCTACCTCTGTCTACTGGGATATTCTTGCTTGATTTGTGTTCTGTCGATCTTATTCCCAAATTCATCTCCCCACTGTGAATACCACAATCAACCAGCTCATTTCCTATTTGCTATGATTTGCTAGCAAAGAAACATTTTTAACCTCTTAGACCCAATGTGTCCTCATTTGAAAAGGAATAATTTCCATTAGCTTTTCTGGTACCTTCAATAAAGCACCTCACATACAGGAGTTGAAATCAACCCCTACTTATTGCAAAATGATTCTAGGCTGGCAGTTGAGGCCCAGCTAATCTGAGGACCTCTTCTGGTATTAGTGAACATCCTTCATGCAGCTGGAGTCAGCCACTAGTTTGAGGGGACTGGCTGGTTGAAAGCAAAGACAGTCATTATCCAGCAGGGAGGTCTGGGCTAGTTCCCATAGCAGCCCAGACTTCAAACAGCAACAGGAAGCCAAGTCCCAGCACAGAAGCTCTTTCCAAGTCTCTCTTCTCATCATGACTCTCAGTCTCCCATCAGCAAAACAGTCATGTGATCAGGCCCAGCATCATGAGTGTGGGAAGGCATCCACCAAAAGGAATAAATATAGAGCAACTAGACAAAGAGTGCCAGGCATAAGCAAATGTGGACCATTACTAAAATCAACCCACTACCAGGATAATTGCAGGATTTTTGTAAAGGACAAATAATGCATGAATGAAAGAGAAGTTAAGCACGGTTTCGGATCTATTGTAAAGACTCAGTAAATGTTACCCACTATCATGGTTTGTGGGGAATGGGAAGACTGCTCTGATTTCCATAAATGAAAGAAGATTTCCATTCCATTTTACAGAAGTAAACAGCTAGAGGGGAATTATGTAAATTGTGTGTGATGTATCTGGCTGATTGTCGTGTTTCTCTATGGTAGGGTTTTCCAATATCATATTCTGAAAGAGGGAATCATAATCCCCATTTGTCTCATAAGCTTGAAGAGGGTGGGTGAGCACACGATGGAGCATATTCATTGTGATGCAACTGTGCATCAGTTAGCATTGTGCCACTGTTTACTGAGTACTTTCTATGTTCAGGAACATCACATGTATTATTTTCCTTTACTCCCCCCCCCCCATCTTCTTGGCTAAAATGTCTTTCTTTTGATGAGGTGATAGAGCATAAGTGATTTGTCTGAGGCCGGGCTTCAAATCAATGCTACTCCCTCCTGCTGCAAAACTTGGAGACATCTGGATTTTCATAGCTGGGATGGGGTGATAGCACTGCCATTGAAGGTTTCTAAACAACCCATAAATTCCAGGACAGCTCTCCTGACAACAAAGAATTACCCGGTCAAGATGCCAACAGCACTGAGCACAAGAAACTCCATGAGTACTAGAGATGCAGTCAAGTGCAGTTGTATAGTTAGTAAGTTCCCAGTCATGATACTTGACTCTACCTCCTAAGTGATGGCATAAAGCAAGTCTTCCAATGTCCTCACGCTTATGGTTTGCTCACCTATAATGTGTTACTCTCAATAAACCACCACCCCTGTCTCCCAGGGCATGCTTGTGGAGATGAAACAAGTCCTTACATGGCTTGCCATTTAACATAGCTTACAAATATTTGCTGTTGATACATTAGAAAGTCATTCACATTGTAACACCTCTCTCTACCCCACCCTCTGCATACACCCTCCCAGCTCTGCTCAGTGATTGAGAGCTCTGAAGCCATATGCCTTGGGGTTCCTGATCCCAGGCATTAATTTGAAACTCAAGTGCTGGGGTTCCAAGTCAAGGTCAGCATGAAATGCATTTTCATCTTTAATACTTGAAGTGGACCTTGAAGGTTGATACAATCTTCACTGAGGAGGCTTTGAAGGCTTAATTCAATTACCAAAAGACCTAGACAGTAAGTGGGGAGTTAGACCCTCAACAAGACTTCAAAGCCAGTGCTTACCTCTTTTCAAAGATCACAAATTGACTTAGAGATGCCAGCCTCTCCTTTTCATGTATGGGATTTGAGTGCAGAAATTAAATATTGGCTCTACTGCTAAGTAGTGGACATGCCTTGACAAAATAGCAGGATCTCTCATTCAAAAGACCTCAATCTGACTAACTCAGTGTGACTCAGAAACCCAGATTAGTGCAGCTACAATCCTCAGCAGAGAAGTTTCTTTCTCAATAGATGGCCAAAGTGCAGAGAAGAATGGAATTCTCAGCCCTAAATCAGACATCCACCTCATGACCCTTGCTCCCAATATTCAAGGTTCATTGCAGAAGGGGACATAATGAAGCAGCTGGACACACTGACTCAGAGCTCTTGTGACAGCATGTAGAAGACCGGCCTAAACTCAAGCCAGACAAAATTACAGCATGGAGAGGGGAGAAGGCCATGGAGTCTCATCGCTAGCAGAGGAGCTGCTGATAATGGATAGGGCTGGGAGAGATAGAGTCTGTACATTTTCTTTAACATTGTAGCCCCTGATAGGCCCACCATGCTCCAGTGGAATGGCACACCTCCAAGAACACATTGGACTTAATTATTTCTTTAAAAAAGAGAGAGAGAGAGAGAACACACAGTTTGGTGGGTAGGGAAATGGCAATGGATCTGGAAGGAGTTGGTGAGGAGTAATAAGATTAGAATAAATTGTACAAAATGCTCAAAGAAGTATTTTTAAGTACTTCAATATTGATGATTTATATCAGTCAATAATTAAGGTACACAGCATTAAGGAAATACAGAACAACTCTCAAGGAGTGTCGTTCTCTTTAGAATGCATCAGAAAAGGCTAAATAACCATGCACGGTGGCACACACTTTTAACCCCAGCACTCAGGCTATAGAAGCAGGCAGATCTCAGTGAGTTTGAGGCTAGCCTAGTCTACATAGTTTCAGGCCAACTGAGACTATACAGTGGGGCTCATCCCAAAAAGAAAAGAAAGAAAAAGAAAATCATCTATGCAATCATGCATGCTTTTAAAGGGCATACAGATGGTATTTTCACCATCCTTGAAGTTTTTCCATCACTAGCCCAAACATGGGGTTGATGGGACAGGGTTGATGGCCAGGGATGTGTCTGCACAATGCCATGAGGATACCCTCAGAAAAATCCCAGCCATCCTGCTACCTCTGTATCATAGAAGAGGACTGGGAGAGAAGAGAATAGGCCATTTGATGGGGCTATTGTCTATGCTTTGTCAGTTCAATAACTATCTCAGCATCCTTAAGATTCTAATATACCGTCTGCTCTCTGCTGGGGAGTCTTTGAGCTGGTTCTTAAAATCTTCAGGTGAATTTCACTTATTCCATCTTCCCCCAGAGTATCTAAATTCTCTCTGGCTTTCTATTACTGTGCCAGCATGGATGAGGTATTGCTCTCAAAGCAGGAAAATCCTAGCTGTGGATGGCCCCTGGTGGGGTGACTCTGAAGAAATTACTGAAATTTCCAGGCAATGATGACCTCATTTATATAAAGTGAAACTAATAATATCCATGTCTGGGCTAATTTCAGGCTCAGATTGGTCTAGTTCACATTATAGTGTTTTGGAATGGGTATGATGCATAATATCTTATTGTGACTTCTTATTTGGGCATTGCCTTTAATGTCACTGCTAAACTGAGAGCTGATAAGAGCTGTCTATGTTTCTTCATATCATGTCACAGAAAACAATCCTAAAGCATATGAGCCATGTCAGGAGAAAGGAAAAGGAGTATAAAGAGGTTAAGTAATGTACTCAAGCCAGCAAATGCCCAAACCAAAGCTAGAACTTGAATCTATCTGGTCCAAGTTCCAGTTCTTACATGGTGACACAAAATATCTGATGTAAAAAAACATCAAGGAACCAAAATTATTAGTACTGAAAACAGCCACTCTTTCTATTGGGCTCTAGGAAAAAATGATAAGTGGTGAAGCAGACAGCTAATGTGTATAGTCCAACAAATTGCAAAATTATTTACAGCCCTATAAGGTAAATATTTTACACCCCCTTTGATAGATTAGAAAGTTGTGGTGTGGGAGTCTAAGAGATAAGTCTCTGAAAACACAACTAGCAAATCAAAGAAACAAGACTGGATCCCAAGCATCCTGGGACCAATTACTGCCATCTTTTCCATGATTCCAGATATACTGGAACCTTAGTGTAGCCATTTTTCCACTGTGTGACAACAAGTTGACTTATTTGACCTCTCTGAGGTTCAATGACCACCCAGGTGAAAGAAAGGCATACCTTAACCAAAATAAGCAAGAATATTTAAAAATATGATGCTGTAAATGTATTCATATAGCAAACACTCAGCAAACAGATGATTGGCTTCATATATCACATTACCTTAAAACACTAATGCTTCACTGTTCTGCCATGTTTAGCCATTACACACTTACATTTAACTCTATAAGAAAGCTGAAATTATAGTCCCATCTTTCAGACTATGACACAGAGGTTATGATAAATATAAACACTTTCTCAGACACCATATACGCAAAAGCCAAGGGTTGAGGCACACACTTGTAATCCTAGCACTAAGAAAGCTGATGCTGGAGAATCTGGGATTCCCAGCCCCAACCTGTTCTCCAAAATGAGATCCTGTCTCAAAACACACACACACACACACACACACACACACACACACACACACAGAGAGAGAGAGAGAGAGAGAGAGAGGAGAGAGAGAGAGAGAGAGGAGAGAGAGAGAGAGAGAGAGAGAGAGAGAGAGAGAGAGAGAGAGAGAGAGAGAGAGAGATTTGGGGATACAACCCAGTCTTTTAATCTCGAATTTCTATTGCATTATTGTAGGCATGCAATACAAATATACACCACCTTTTAACCCATTTATTTATTTAACACCTATAAATTTATCCCTCAGTTTTTTTCAAAAGCAAAGAGTCTTTTATTGCTGTTGCTTAAGGAGCTAACCACATTAGCTCGGGCCCTTCATCCATCCACTGCACGGATGGCTAGAGAAAGACTCCGAGAAACCATGAGGCTGGGATCTTATGGGCAGCATATGGGGAGTGTCTAGGGATACCCAACAGTCTCAGTGCACTTCCAGGCTTGGACAAAAGTGAAAGCTTCTTTCAACTCTCTTTTCACTTAGGGCTCTCCTTCCAAGACAAAAATAAAAATCAACTTTTCTAAGATGTGTAAATTGGTAATTTTACAGGTACTACAAAGCACCTACTTACTGTATGCTAAGAAATGTGCTAAATATTGGGGGAAAGGAGCACATGACCTTGTGTTCTCTGTCTTTTCCATATCCAGGGAAGCATCCAAGTAGAGTGTAGGATTATGTGTGCCACCAAACAAGTATAGTGAGAAAAATTAAGCTACCAAACTCAGAGGGCCAGAAAATATCAATGAAAAGTGATGTCTGGGTTGAGGTGTGAATGACAAGTAGATGATTACCAGGGAGTTCTTCAGCAGACATTTCAAATGTTTGTGGCAGGAATGCAAGTTATGCACAGAAATATAAAAAGTCACCATCTCACTCCAGATTACAAAAGATGGAGCTAGACGAGGAAGTGGGGGTGAAAGTTCAGATGACTGTGTAGGATGTGCCAAGGAATACTTAGAATTCCTTGGAGAATCATTAAGGTTTAAAAGAATTAGAAAAAATACAGGCTAGGGAGATGGCTCACTGGTTAAAGCACTTTCTATATACAAGAGTGAAGATCCAATTTTTGGTTCCCAGCACTCCCATAAATGCTGGGTTGGCATGGCAGCCTTGCTGTAATTCTAGCTTCTAAAAGCATTGACAGGATGCCAGAGCAATCTACCTGGTGAGACAAGCTGTGTAGGGGAGTTGTGGGTTTAACTGAGACCCTGCCTCAACAAGCACAGTGGAAGAGCAGCTGAGAATGGTTCTTGTCAACCTCAGGTCTTCACAGTCACACACACACACACACACACACACACACACACACACACACACACACACACACACTGGAAAAAATTAAATAGAATTAATTAAAAAATTAAAAAGCAATCAAATCCAGTTATTGATGAACTTTCTGATGTTTTGGAAATATCACTGTGGCTGACCTTTGAATAGACAAATTAGAGGAAGGGAAAGAGTAGACCAGTTGTATTATTTTCACCATCCAAATAAGGTGGGAGGTAAAGAGATAACAAGTCCCTGAGATGTCTTAGAAGGAACATGCATGGTACTTAGCAAATTACAAATTTAGACTGGAAATAGGCTCAGCTCTGTGATGGCAAAAGAGTAGAGCCCGCCTCTGCCTGAGCTGACCTGGGTCTTAGCCACTAAAGATGTGTACTGAGGAGGTAACTGCCTGAGCTGACCTGGGTCTTAGGTACTACAAATGTGTCCTGGAGGAGGTAACTTTGAGGATCCTGCAAAGAGATGAATTCTGACTATTTAATATATTTCTACCAGCATACTAAACAAACTTCACAAAGGAAGGCCTACACAAAATCCTATAATGGCCACTGAGGTCTCTATTAACACTGTTGTGGCAACAGAGCCAATAAGAGCCCACAGCAAACTCCTTGGGTTGGAAAGTGGCTAAATTGGACTCCTGACAGCTTCAAACTCAAAGGCTGAAGCTGCATCTCAAACAGAAGAGGGAGAATTGTCTAAATGCTTCAATTCTTGTAATTGAAGCAATTGCACATCATCTCACATGCCAGCTTCCTGACAGGATAACCAGTTTGAGCTGAGTGTGGGAATTCAATTATGTATCTTCTGTCTGCATCTTTGAAAGAAAACAGCCCAGCCAGCCTGTCAAATATCTAGCATGTTTGCCTGTTGGAAATTGCTATCTCCCCCTGACACAGGAAATGTCTCTGCAGAAGAGAAACCTATTATATTTTGCATAGCTCACATAACCCTATTACAAAACTTGACAAAGAAAAACACAAAAAAAGAAAACTACAGACCAATTTCAACTATGAATATAAATGCAAAATCCCTAAATAAAATATAAGCATATGAAATACTGCGGTGAACACCAGAAGCTGTTACATTAAAAATTGAAACAGAACAAGTACACCCGCTAAGAGCCTAATTATTCAACATTGCCTTGAAATGTCTAGCCAATGCAATAAGACAAGAAACATAAATAAATAAAGGGTGTAATTATTGAAAAGGAAGTAGCAAAATTTCTCATTTGCATATATGATCATCTACCTGGGATTCAAGCAGATGAACCAACAATATTTTACAAAGTTCTCTCACCTTAAACTTAATCTAAAGAAATTCAGAGAGTCAAAGATTCATGACAAAAAAAAAGTGTCTTATTCTGACTAGTGATAAAAAAAGAAAATAACCTAAGTCTTTAACAAGGAAAGCATGATCACAAAAATTGTATCAGATCCAGATGATGAAAAATATTTACCAACATGGAGAAGTTCACACATATCATCAGAACATGAACAAAAGTCAGACCTATCATTTGTTTCATGCTTTATAAAATAAGCAAATAGAACACTCAAGCACTTGTACACACACACACACACACACACACACACACACACACACACACACACACACTCAAGTTCACCTACTTACATAAAAAGCACACTGGAAGGAAATGGGAAAGTGATAACCTGGCTGTCACCGGGTGAGGGCTTTTAGCTTACATGAACCAGTCTGACTAATTGTATGGTGAGTGTACTGTAAAGTAAGCTATAAACTGTCTAGGATTGGATCTGTTGTTGTTGAAGATATCTGGCAGTCTATTTCTGATATAAATATGGCAATTTTCTATGAAAGCTTGATATTTTGACATAGAAAAGTATCTGTAGTGTCATTGATATTTAAAGACCTAGGCTACCATACAACACTAGCAATAGCTTCACTTAGATTTGGGGGTCATCTGGCCCTCATGGACACAGACCTCAAATCCATCAAATGACAAAGCTTTTCTCTTTCTTGGTTTCACTGCATCCCACCTGACACATTGTTTTTACATTTACATTCTCACCTGGGTCTCTCTGACCAACACTTCTCTGAGTGTCACAACATGGTAGCACCTGAGGTAAGTTTCCAGGTGGATGTATCCTCTTCAGGACTAAGAACCATGTGGATTCACTAATTATAACATCTAGGTTTTCAGGTGCCCTTCTGTGATTAGTTTATCATCTGAATCTCACCCTTTTGGATGATATATAGTCATCCCAGTATTAATAGACATTAGTCCAGTAGAGTGATACCAAGGGTCAGGTCTAGAGGTGCTAACATGGGTTAGGATGTTTTGATGTTTTGCTATAGTAGGTGACCTGAAATGGAATGACCATACAGCCCAACAACACCAAACTGAAGTCAAATTCAGAGACATCAGGTGTGAATATCTCATCCACTGAAAGAAAGCAAAATCACAAACTAGAAAATGAAGCCAAGCATAGGAGAGTCAGAAATGATGGGAAAGACTAGATACATGCAAAATATTTGGAATAGCGGGAATTGCAGTGACTAGTTGTCGACAGATTTTGATAGACTAAAGCAGAGAGCATGGGAACAGAGCTCAAATTACCATAGGATCCAAACAACCGTGAAAGAGTGTAGCAGGATTGTACTCCTCCACACCCAAGTGAGCTGAGCTGGGTGGAGGCTGAGGGGGGTGGAGCTACCTTGTGCTATCCAGTGATGCTGTACCCACCGCAGGCGGGCAAAAGCATCCTGAAATTGATTCCGACTAGCACTTCTGACTGGTCCAGGCTCTGCCATGCCCGCTCCGCTTCTCCCAATGCTGTTTCGGTCGCTGCTATCCTGCTTGCTGCTGCCAGTTGCCCGCCTGGCCCGTCAGCACCTCCTTCCCCTGCTGTGCCAACTCGCCTGCCAACTGAGCTCCCAGGACAAGAGAGAGGCTTTGCAGGGCTGTTTACTGTTTGTCCTCAGCCAGCAACAGCCACCGGATGCTGGAGAGGCCTCCAGAGTGGACCACTCCCAGAGGAAGGAGAGATTGGGCCCCCAGAAGTGAGGCCAAGGGTCGTGGAAGCAGCAGTGTCCATCAAAGTACTTTCTTTTGGAGTGGGTTAGTCCTGGCGTCAGAACTGACTGTAGAATGCCCAGTGGAAGAAGACTGGGGCCTGAGTCAAGAGGGTTCTGGCCTGACCAACTCCCACCCCTCAGGATCTTGCAGATCACAGATGTGTTGTTCTTCCCTCCTGCCTGCAGCTCCCTCTGCCTCCAGGGCAGACCTGCAAATGAGGGCGTCAAGGTCAGTTTTAGCAAAGAGCTGGTATTTAAATCCCAAATGTCCAGTCTTCAGATGTAAAATCTACCTTAAAATCCTAGGACCTTGGTTCCCTTTTGAGACAGATGTATTCTCAAAGCTCAGCTTGTAGTGAGTAGTCAATAAACAGCGGTGTATTACTATTAAAAAAAAAAAAAAGAGTGCAGCAGGCCAGGTGGACAGCATATAAAGGGCAGTGGGTACTGATCCCTTCTGTGTTGGGTAGTCTTGATTTTCAACTTGATTGAATTGAGAGATAACTGAGAGATAGAAGATGCATAAAGCACACTTTTCAGTATATCTTAGAAGTCTACCCTTCCTCCTCTCCTCCCTCTTCCTCCCCCTCTCCTTCCTTGCTGCCATGAGGTGAGCAGTTTGCTTTGCCAAACCCTTTACCATAATCCTGCCTCACCACAGCCCACAAACAACAGAGCAAGCAACTGTAATCTAAAACCTCTGAAACCATGAACCAAAATAAATGTTTCCTCCTTTTAAATTGTCTCTCTCAGATATTTGTCACAGTAATGAGAAACTTGACTAGCATGCATTAATTCCTGCCATGTGGACTGCTGGCCACAGCTACAAGATACAACTCCCACCATGTAGACTACTAGCCAAGGTACAAGATATGGTCCCCACCATGTGGACTAGCGGCCAAGGTACAAGATATAGTTTCCACTGTGTGGATGACTGACTGGCCACAGCTACAAGATGTGTTGATTTTATTTTTAGGAAAAGAAAATCTAAATATCTAAACTTTTGTGCAAAATCTATTCCCAAACAATGCTAACCAATTTTTCAATGTTATACAAGCCACATTTTCTAGACTGAATTTGATCAACAGGCAGCAACTCCTGGTTTCTAATGAATAGTTCTAAGGTCTAAAAAGTTGGGAAATGGATTTCAGTAACAATCACTACCTCCTCATTTCCCAGCAGAAGAGACTTTCTGTGGCAGGAGTTCAGGAAGGAGGCCTTATACTTCCTTCTAGTCTTTCTTGTGCTTTTATTCCTGCCCCAGGGAGAGGGCAATGGGGGAAAGTCACCTACTACTCTAGCTTCCATCTATTGCACTTATACCTTGGAATCTGGTTGGTCCTCATAGTAAATATAGGGATGCCTCAGGAGAGTCGTTTGAAAGACCTGGAGACACGGATGTAAAAACTGCAGAAATCCAAATGTTATCACCACTATTTTTTTTTTTTTGGTTTTTTGAGACAGGGTTTCTCTGTGGCTTTGGAGGCTGTCCTGGAACTAGCTCTTGTAGACCAGGCTGGTCTCGAACTCACAGAGATCCGCCTGCCTCTGCCTCCCGAGTGCTGGGATTAAAGGCGTGCACCACCAACACCCAGCTATCATCACTATTTTTTAGCAATTTTTTTTTATTATTAGTTCAAATTAGAAACAAGCCTGCTTCATATATCAGACCCTGCTCCCTCTCCCTCCCCTCCTCCCCCACCCCACCAATCCCCCACCCCATCCCCTCTCTGCTTCCCAAGGTGGGTAAGGCCCTCTGTGGGGGATCACCAAAGTATGTCATATCATCCTGGGCAGGGCCTAGGCTCTCCCCCCTGTGCCCAGGCTGAGAGAGCATCCCTTCATGTGGTATGGGCTCCCAAAGTCCTTTCATATGCCAGGGATAAATACTGATCTACTACCACAGGCCCCATAGAGTGCCAAGGCCTCCTCACTGACATCCACATTCAGGGGTCTGGATCAGTCCCATGCTGACCTCCCAGCCATCACTCTGGGGTCCATGCACTCCCCCTTGTTCAGGTCAGCTATTTCTGTGGGTTTCACCAGCCCAGTCTTGACCTCTTTGCTCATCACCCCTCCCTCTCTGCAACTGAGTTCCAGAGTTCAGTTCCGTGTTTAGCTGTGGGTGTCTGCCTCTGCTTCCATCAGCCACTGATTGAAGGCTCTACAATTTAAACAGCTCAAGGCTTGAAATAGAAACAATAAAGAAAACACAGAATGAGGAGATGCTGGAAATAGAAAGGCTGGATAAACAATCAGAAACTAAAGATGTAAGTATAACCAATAGAATACAAGAGATGGAAGAGAGAATCTCAGGTGTTGAAGACTCACTAGAGGATATACAGTCATCCACCAAAGAAAATCTCAAGTCCAACAAATCCCTAACACAAAATATCCAGGAAATAGGGGACCGTGAAAAAGGCCAAACCTTAGAATAATAGGTATAGAAGAAGGTGAAGAAATACAGCCAAAGGTACAGAAAACATATTCAACAAAATCATAGAAGAAAACTTTCCCAACCTAAAGAAAGACATGCCAATGAAAATACAAGAAGCCATCTATCCAGATAATGTTCATTTTGTTTATGCTTAATGTATGTGATGGTTAGTTTCAACGGTCAACTTGACACAATCTAGAGTCACCTGTGAAGGCAGTATCAGGGATAGATTTCCATGTTGGTTGAGGTGGGTATTTCTGTGGGTGATTGTTTTTTAAGTTCATTGGGAGTTCATTCTATTGCAAGCAGTACAATTCCCTAGGCAGGAGATTTTGAACAGTCTAAGAAAGAACAAATCTAGCAAACAAGCAAGGATGCTTTTATTCTCTGTTTTTGACCGAGTATGTGATAGAGCTAACTGCTTGAGTCCCTGACTTCACTTCCCCACAGTGATGGACTGATACATGGAATTGTAAGTCAAACAAACCTTCCTTCCCCATGATGGTTGTTCTTGGTTGTCAACTTGACTACACCTGTAATTAACTAAAGTCCAAGTGGTTGAGCACACCTGTGATGGATTTTTCTTGATTATATCATTTAACTTGGGAAAATCCACCCTCAATCTGTATGATACCTTCTGATGGCAGTCTATATAAAGGACATGAAAAAGGGATGTTTTTTGCTTTTTGTCTGCTTTCTCTCACTCTCACTAGCAAGTTCAAGTTCACTCCATCACAGGTATTAGAGCCTATTTCTTCAGGATTCTGATGTCTACATGTACATCCTGTCTTGTGGATGGAACTACTGTTGGATTCTTGGATTTTCCACTGTAAGGCAACCATTGTTGGACTAGTTAGACCATAATCTGTAAAGCAATCTGGTAAATACTGGAGATGGATGGATGATGGATGGATGGATGGATGGATGGATGGATGGATGGATGGGTATAACCCTGTAATTGCACTTAGGATATGATTATTATTTGCAGAACCTTTACACATACCATCTCAGCTCATTAATGAGCATATCTATGTGTATTAGTCAGACTTTCATGACTGTGACAGACTGTCTAGTTTACTTATGCATTACTGTGACCAAATTACCTAATAGAAGCAACTTACATGAGGCAGATTTACTTGGGCTCATGGTTCTCAGAGGTTTCAGTACATCATGGTGGGAGAGTATAACAAAACAGAGCAGCTCTGTTCCAGTTGCCACATGGGGCCCTGGCATATGGGGCAGGTGCAGCCTGTGCTCAGTGCAGGTATATCTCCCTTAGCTACTGTTGCAGATGTTCATTATCTCTGAAGAAAATTCACAAGTATGATTTTACTGGTCTTTTAGGCATCTCTCAATACAATCAAGTCCACAAGCAAGATTAACCATTGCCCTACATTGTCAAGTAAATGTAGAAAACTAAAGCTGACAGAAGTTAAATGATGAACTAAAAACTTAGTCATTTATGCTCTTAAGTTTATTATCATATAATCCTGTCTTTGTTTCTACTAATCCAGTGTTGACTAAATAGTAAATGAAGATGGGTTTGGTTCTGTTTTGTGGATCAGAAATCATTTTTTTCTCCAATGTATTCTATAGGGATAAGACAAGGAAAAGACTAAATCCCATCCAGGGTGACTCTCCTGGGACATTAATAATAACAAGTCATTGGCCTCACTACAGACAGATTAGTATTATCTGACAAGTGAACGAACTCTTTTTGCTTGCTGCGATGATCTGAAATCCCCTGCAGGAAGTTCACAGTGTTGTTTAAATCCTCAGACAATCATCTTTTCTTCTAGACATTTGGCCAAAGATTATTATTTTTATGAAATGAGAAATGTCTTTTTCATCACTGCTCACAGAGAAACTGCTGAAATATCTACTCATTACAAAACCATTTGTCTATTTCCTTGGCCCATCTAAGTCAAGTGTATTGTGAAATGAAGCAGCTAGAAGTGGATCTCAGAAAGACTGACTACCAAGCTTGGAGTCAGAGCATGCTACACATGTAAGACAGACTCAGCATCAGCATTTGTAAAGCGTTCCCATGTGGGTTATTGTGGTGGTTTTATAGGAATGCCCCCAGAGACTCATGTGTTTGAATGCTTGGCCCATAGAGAGTGGCACTATTAGGAGGTGTGGCCTTGTTGGAGTAGGTGTGGTTTTGTTGGAGTAGGTGTGGCCTTGTTGGAGGAAATGTGTCACTGTAGAGACAGGCTTTGAGGATTTATACATGGTCAAGCCACACCCAATGTGGTCTCCCTACAGGTCAAGATGTAGAACTCTAGGCTCCTTCACTAGCACCATGTCAGCCTGCATGCCACCATGTTTCACCATGATGATAATGGACCAAACCTCTGAAACTGTAAGTGAGCCCCAATTAAGTGTTTCCCTCTGTAAGAGTTGCCATGGTTGTGGTGTTTCTTCACAGCAATAGAACCCCTAAGACAGTTATATAACTTAGTCTTCGCAAAATCCAACCCTGGAGTTATAAGCATTATCAGTTGTTTATAACTAAGAAAACCGATACTGAGGAAGTTCAATATCTTATTCAAAATAAAGCTAAGCAAAGCTGGAAATTAATCCAGGTAATTGTTTTACTGTAATCTTAGTCTGAGCTTTCACACTGAATTAAAACATATATATAAAATGTCTGATAAAGTATAAGATCAAAGAAAGAGCAAACGGATTCCCAAAATGAAGTTCTGGAACAAGTTTTGCTTCTGAGTTACTTGTTCGTACTGCAGTGTTTCAGTTAAAACATAGATGGTGTTAGCCATGGAGTTGTTAAAATACTATTTCATCTTTTAAGTTTCTTTCTATTTGTTTACATTCTTTTGAGTATTTAATATATGAGTGTTATATTTATATCATTTCAATCCCACTTTCTGCCCCCTCCAACTCCTTCTATATTCCTCCAGTCCCCCTCAAATTTTTATCTTCTTTTATTACTATTGTTATATATGAGCTACACTAAATGGATTCAGCAGATTGTATTTATATATGTGTGCGTATATATGTGTGTATGTATGCTGAATCCATTTAGTGTATTTATATATACATACATGTATATGTATGATGTATGTATGTGTGTGTGCATATGCAGAGTGTATTTAGTGTTTGGTGTGTGTGTGTGTGTGTGTGTGTGTGTGTGTGTGTGTGTGTGTGTGCGCACGCGCGCACGCGCACGCAAGTGCGTCTGACCTCTTGGGATTGGATCACCTATGAAGGGGTTTATCCCAGAAGAAAACTGATTTTTCCTCTCTTAGCAGTCATTAATTGCCTATAACTACTCTTCATCTAAGGGTAGAGCCTTGTGAGATTTCCCCCATGCAGGTTAGCATGTCAACTGGGGCTGTCATTGTGCAGGTCTTGTTTAAGCAACTGCTTAAGATTTCATGAATGTTGTAACCTTGACATATATAGAAGACACGATCTCTCAGCAATTGTACTCTGGCTCTTAGAGTCTTTCTGCCCTCTTCTAATGATTGTCCCTGAGCCTCAAGTATAAGGGTTGTGTTATACATATATAGGTTAGGGTATCAAAGTGTAGATCACTAACTGTGGTGTAAAATATTTCTGGTGGGTCTGTGACAGTATTTGTAGGAGATATTAACATTACAGGCAGTAGGCTAGGTAAAGATCATATGCCTTGCCAATGTGAGAAAATGTTGTCTAATTCATTGAAGTTCCCATGTAGAAGCAAAAGGCAGAGAGGGAATTCTCCATCTTCTTGGGCCAGGATATCTATCTTCTGCCTTCAGAGGCTGGCTCTTGGAAAACCATAGATCGAAGAACTTCTTAAGCTCCATAAGTATATGAGACAATTTTCCTAATAGGCATCTCCTTATATACTTTACCTGGCTTTCAAATACTTATTATCCAACAGGCTCTATTTCACTGGCGAATTCCATGTACACCCATTCTACAGAAACTATTTCAGTGACACTAATAGTGAAAGAATTCACTTTTTAAATCAAACTACCAATTAACTGAATGAACAGAATGCCATTAATGTGCATTAAACTAGTAGACTCTGAGTATGGGAAGGTATACACACCATCACTAATTATCTGTGGGCATGTAATTTGCACAGGGAAATATAGACTATTCTGGAACTATGGGGAAAT
Source organism: Cricetulus griseus (assembly GCF_003668045.3). Classification (NCBI taxonomy): domain Eukaryota; kingdom Metazoa; phylum Chordata; class Mammalia; order Rodentia; family Cricetidae; genus Cricetulus; species Cricetulus griseus. Next base: position 77,073,114 of record NC_048596.1, read on the forward strand.
ACGTGCCAACAGATTCCAAATATGTTCTTATCAAGAACTTCTGTGTTAACTGTAGCAGTTGCCTTAGTAAAATTTGAAAGCTCCTAATGGAATTTAAGGTAGCAGTGACGATTAAATTAGTATCATCATAACTCACCCCATGACCACATCGTTTTCAAGTGGCTGGCATTATTTTTGAATCAGACAGCATCTATATTCACTGTGTTTATGAGAGAGTGATCTGTGTTTATGAGACTTCATAGATGTCTTCTGACCTTTCTAGGAGACACAAGCAAGCAAGCAAATTTCCTTATCCTCTGGCTCTTAAAATCTTTCTGCCCTCTCTTCCTCTATGATTCCTGAGCCTTAGGTAGAAGGGTTTTGTTGTAGATGTATCAATTGAGATTGAGTGCCTCATGATTTCTGGTTCTCTACATTTTGATCAGATGTGGTTTTCTGTAATGGCCTCTTTCTGTTGCAAGGAGTAGTGGAGAAACAGACACAGAAATCTCTATTTAAAACTCAGTATTAATGAATTGCCTGTTCTAAGATGACAGCAGAGCCTTAACTAGCAAGCTAGCAAGTGAAAAGGACAAGGATGAGAAGGCTGCTGAATGCCGTGAAGAAGACAGGCCCTGGATTATTGTTTATGCTGCTAGTAAAGGGCTAATCTGGAGACTGCTTCCACTTGCTGTGCAGAATCTCAATGTATAAATATTTAATTAGGTAGAAGTGAAAGTTCATTCTCAGCACATTTAAATTTCCTCTCCCTCCTGCCCATGAACCACCTCCTAGACCCTTCCTTCCCCAAAGATTTCATTATCCCCGAGGGTGTTCTTTTCTTTTCCAGCACAAACCTCAAATCCAGATGCTGTGCCTGGGTTTCTCCTGAGAAATTTTCTTTTTTGTTGCGATGCTTATTATGTGAAAAGAGGTTCATTTACCAGGAACTTGTAGAACATGCCAGCCTTACAATAATTAACTCACTCCCTGTGAGTGGCTTGGCTTCATTATGAATCAGAAACCATCAATACTCATTGCGTTTACTTTCTCCCAATACATCTTCAGGCAGAAGAGAAAGGAGAGGTAGATAAGCATACAGGAAATATATTTCTTTTTCTGAATTATCTATTTTAATAGTTAATTTATGTTTCTCCTTGCTGGGTGAAATGTTTCCCATATAATTGTTAAAATACTGTTCCTGGTAGGTCTGTGAAGATTATTCTGGATGAGACTAGTATTTACCTAAGTGACTGGGTAAAGAGAAGACATATGCATACACATATATGTACGTATACACACACACACACACACACACACACACACACACACACACACAGAGAGAGAGAGAGAGAGAGAGAGAGAGAGAGAGAGAGAGAGTGGGAGGAAGAGGAGGTACCTAGCAGGTAAAGCTAGGCGACTTTAAGTTTATCACATACAATTAAGAGGTAAGAGATATTTTTGAAAAACATTCACTACAGTTATCAGAAGGTATTTTAGAAAATTATTCTGGCCGGGCATTGATAGTACATGCCTTTCATCTCAGCACTAGGGAGGCAGAGGCAGGGGGATCTCTGTGAGTTCAAGGCCAGCCTGGTCTCCAGAGCGAGTGCCAGGATAGGCTCCAAAGCTACACAGAGAAACCCTGTCTCGAAAACTCGAAAAAAAAAAAGAAAATTATTCTGCAAATTGAATGTGTCCAGAAATGCCGCCATGGGGCTGTGTGAGAGCACCAGGGGAAGCCAGACATTCAGGGGCAGGCTGCCAGAGCACAAGCCCTGTACCAACCTTTGAAAGCACACAGGTGAAAAACAGCCACATTTATATTTTATATATGACATTTGGCATCTAAGTTCAAACTACCATAGGACATCCAAGTTAAAAATAAACCACTTTAAGAAACATTTTAGTGACCTAAGAAATAAAGTCTACTACAGTATGGAATTTATGTTGGCTTTTCTTATATGCCTTTTATTAGAACACCATATGAGTCACAATAAAATCCCCGCAATTGGTGGTTCCCACCATCTTAACCACGGTTTATTGATTTTCATCTGACCACTTGAGTCAACTTGTGTGACTGAAATATTGGTTTTTGGAAATTGGAAGTAAGATTAAGATCTCAGAGGATGGTTAATGGGCACAGGAGTGCAGTTGGGCAGGAAGCATCACTCCTAGTGTGTCTCAGCACAGTCAGAAGATGGTGATTGATAACAACTAATTGAATATTTCAATATGGCTAGTTGAGAGGATTTTAGATGTCTTCAGCACATAGCAATAATGTACATTAAAGGTGACAGGTGTTCTGACTATCTGATCTTTGCCTTCTGCTCACACATTGAAATCCCACAATGCATTCTGTAAGTATGGATAGCACTTGTGTGCCCATTCCACACACTAAATGGGGTTCGGGAGCTGTTAGCACTGATTACTGTCAGCTGAATACCAGTTTTCCATTATAATATGAACATAAAACTCTCTCAGAAGGTAAGCTGGGCCTACAGTTATCTGAAGGTTTGAATGGAAGTGAACAATCTTCCAACAGGAATGCTAGTAGGAGGCTTCAGATCCGTAGTACATAGACCTGTCTTCAGAAATGTTGGGCATCCTCATTACATAGCTTCCACCAGAACAAGAATTTCAAGAGGGAAGAGAGGAAGCCACCATGCTTTGTATATACCATCTCAGAAGCCACAAACCATCCCTCTGGGATATCTTAATCATTGAAAATAAGTCAACAAGTCCAGCCCACACTTAATGGGAGGAAAAATAGGCTCTACCTTCTGTTTGTGTGTTTGATATTGGGTGTGATGTAGCCTGAACTGAGCTCAAGCTTACAACCTAGCCAAGGATGACTGTAAGCCTTTTATCATCCTGCTTCTACCTTCCAAGCATCTGCCACCACACACAGCGAAGCTCTGCCTTTTGAAGAAAGAATTCACAGAAAACCCTGATAGTGCATATTTGTAATCCTATCACTTGAGAGACTAAGGTAAGAAGATCTCAAGTTCAAGGGCAGTTTGGGCTACACAAGTCTCTGACTCAAAAATATATGTTGTCAAAGAATTTGACAATGTATTTTGATGTCTAATACCAAAGCAAACACAGAGAAACCCAAGGGAGACAAGACTGACTGGGTTTCTAGGCTGTGGTCTAACTGTGACACCCAGTTGCATCTGTGCTACTGGAGTAGTTGTGTAAAACAGAACTGTACTCTTAAAAATCCATTTTTTCAACATAGTATTGGCATGAAAATGACACACTGACCAAAGGAATATATTTGAAGATGCAGACATAAGTCCACACATCTATGGACACCTGATTTTTGAAGAAGAAACCAAAAGTACAACCTGAAAAAAAGACAGCATCTTCAACAAATGGTGCTGTTCAAACTGGATGATTATATATAGAAGAATACAGATAGATTCTTATTTATGACCCTGCACAAAACTCAACACTAAATGGATCAAGGACCTCAACATAAAACCAGATACCCAATTTTACAACAAAGATAGGGTTAGTATCTAAAATGCATTTAAAAACAAAAAAAAAAACAAAAAAAAACAAAACCTGGGCATCAAGAACCCAACTTTAAAATGGGGTACAGAACTAAAGAGAGTTCTCAGAATATGAAACAGAAATGGCTAAGAAACACTTTTTTTAAAAAATGTTCAACATCTTTAGTCGTGAGGGAAATGCAAATCAAAACTACTTTCAGATTTCATCTTATACTAGTCAGAATGGCCAAGATCAATAAAACAAATTACATCTCATGCTGGGAAGTATATGGGAAAAGTGCAGCACTCATCCATTGCTGGTGGGAGTACAAACTAGCACAGCCACTATGGAAATCACTGTGGCTGTTCCTCAGGAAGCTGTAGATATACCTCAAGATCCAGCAAGATCAGCTACACCACTCTTGAGCATATACCCAAAGGATTCTATGTACTACTACAGAGACACTTCCCCATCCAGGTTCATTGCCACTCTATTCAAAATAGCTCCTTGATACCTATCATTGTATAAATAGTTAATGAAAATATGGTGTGTTCATCCATACTACAAGGACATCAGTTCAACTATGTTCATAGCAGCATTATTTGTACTAGCCAGAACCTGGAAGAAACCTAGATGGCCCCTCAACTGAAGAATGGATAAAGAAAATATGGTACATTTATACAATGGAGTACTACTCAGTGGGAAAAAATGAAATCATGAAATTTGCAGATAAATGGATGAAACTAGAAGAAACCATCCTGAGTGAGGTATCCAGACCCACAAAGAAAACCATGGGATGTACTCACTCATAAGTGGATATTAGACATAAAGCAAAGGATAACCACCCTGCTACAATCTACACCCTCAGAGAAGCTAGGAAGCAAGGAGTACCCTAAGAGAGACACCCAAGGACACCTGGAGAAAGCAAAAGGGACAAAAATCTCCTGAGCAAATTGGGAGCGTGGGGGGGGGGAGGGAGGAGAAATAGGAGGGGGAGGAGAACATGAGAGATCAGGAAGATGGAGTCGTGGGAAGAATAGAGAAGGAGAACAAGAAAAGAGATACCTTAATAGAGGGAGCCATTATAGTTATAAAGAGAATTCGGGCACTAGGGAAATGTCCAGGGATCCACAAGGATGACCACAACTAAGAATCTAAGCAACAGTGGAGTGGCTACCTTAAATGCCCTTCCTCTATAATGAGATTGATGTCTACCTTAAATTGCATCATAGAGCCTTCACCCAGTAGCTGATGGAAGCAGAAACAGAGATCCACAGCTAAATGCTGAGCCAAACTCCTGGAATCCACTTATATAGAGAGAAGAGTGATGAGTAAAAGGGTCAAGACCATGCTGGGGAAACCCACAGAAACAGCTGACCTCAGCAAGTGGGAGCACACAGACCCCAGTCTGACAGCTGGGGAACGAGCATAGGACTGAACCAGGTCCCATTAAAGTGGGTGTCAGTTGGGAGGACTGGGTAGTCTATGGGACCTGTGGCAGTGGAACGTATTTATCCCTAGTGCACAGACTTTGGGGACCCATTCCCTGTGGAGAGATACTCTCTCAGCCTAGATACATGGGGGAGGGCCTAGGCACTGACCCAAATGATGTGACAGACTTTGATGATCCCCCATGGGTGGCCTCAACCTTCCTGGGGAGTGAATATAGGGTAGGATGGGGAGTTGGTGGGGGGATGGGAGGATGGAAGGGAGAATGAACTGGAATTGGTATGTAAAATAAGTTGTTTTTTAATTTAAACAAAAAAGTTTTTAAAAAAGGAAAATGTGGTGCATTTACATAGTGGAATATTATCCAGCTGTTATAAAATAATGAAATTCACAGGAAAGTGGGTGGAGCTAGGAAAAATTCATTGTGAATGAGGTAGTCAGACACAAAAACACAAATATTGTCTATATTCTCTTATATGTGGATGTTAGCTTTTTAACCTTCAGTATACGTTGTACAATCTGTATGACCACAGAGGTTTGGCATAGAGTAAGGGACTGGGTTGGGAAGGATATCCCAAGGAAAAGGAAAATATAGTTCTGTGGAGGCAGGAAGGAAACTAAAGGAAGAAGATTAAACAAGAGGAGAAGGGACAGGAGTGGGGAGGGAATATGGGGAGGACGCCCAACTCTAAGGGCCATTTCAGGGGTCATATGGAAGCCTACTACTGTAGAATCTTATGTAGTACAAATAACAAAAATGCAGTGACAGATATTGGGGTTCAAGCTGAAGATCAGAAAAGCAAAGCAGCCAATCATTAGAGAGTTCTTACCTCCACAAGGTTGGGGTGATCCTGTCCTCAGCATGACTGCAGACTGAATACGCTGTACTCCTGTCTCCACTCATCTTATATTCCTCTCTAGTGCTGGGATTAAAAGCATCCACCACCACTGCCCAGCTTCTACGGCTAACTAGCATGGCAGCTGGGGTTAAAGCAGCCACCACTGCATATTGTGCACCACCACTGCCTGGCCTGTATGGCTGACTAGTGTGGCTAGCTTTGTACTCTAATCTTCAGGCAAGCTTTATTTGTTAGATCATAAGCAAAATATCACCACAATCTTATATATATGAATATATAGATTCCATATATATATATGTATATATATATATATACACATATAATATATATATATATGGAATCAAAATGGAGTCACCAAATAATGGAGGAAACAGTGCCCAACAAGGTATCTTTTGTGAAAGCAGTGCCAGGAATAGGTTATATCTAATTGAGTTGTTGGCCAAATGGACCCCATGGAAAACCCCAAATATCTCAGGCTATTGATTGCTCTTCACAAATGGATGGTAGGGCCCTAATGCTTCAGACAACACTTACATTGTTGAACACAGAGAAGTCAAGCTGTTACCTAACTAGAGACTTTAACCCTGCTTAATAGTGTTAATGGTCCTAGAAGGTACTCTGTATGCTACTGAAGAAGAAAGTTAACCAGCAACCCAGCTACAAATCCTATAATCTACAATGGTGACCTGCTTGCAAATTATGCTGGTACAATAACCAATCACTCTCTAATTGGATTTAAGACCCACTCCATAAGATGGAACGCATGCCTGATACTGCTCAGGTGGCCAAGATCCTTAGATTAGATAGGCCATAAACCTAGTAGAAAACCAAATGATATTGTTCTGCTAAAGGAACACAGCAATATAATGACTCCTCAAAATATTCTGCTGTACCTATACATCAGTGTCTTGATCAACCATTATCAGAGACACTTATAGATGGAAACTAACACAGAGACCCAAAACTGAACAATGGAAAGAGAGTGAGAAACATTAGAGCACTCAATTTTAAATGGGGTATCTTTATCAAACCCCAACTCTCATGGCTCAGTAAGGGTCAGAGGGGATGGATGACTCCAAGTAAACAGTGTCTTCAAGACACAACAGGAGTGCTACACTCAAGAACTCACAAAGTCTAAGGCAATATGCAGAGGGTCTGCACAGGTTCAAGCCAGACAGAGTCTCTACACTGAGCAAGTGGATAGAAGCTCCCATCCCTAACCAAAAAAGCTATCTCCAACTGACAGCCACTTGCAAATGAAAATTTTGTTTTCTCCAATGGAGTTTCACTGGGTATAATAACCCCACTTAAGGGTAGGTCCAATGCCCACCAATAAATAGCTAACACAAGATGAACTCAATGCTATTTTTAGAGGTATTTTTTGTCTCGTATTACTTTGTTTGGGGCATTTTTTTGGCTTACTGGTCTTGTGTTTGCATGTTATGGTTTTTGATTTTGGTTTTTCTGTATTTTTGTGTGTGCTTCTTGTGCATAGATATGTTGTCTTCCCTAAATTTTCCTGGGCTTTTACCTACTCTCAGCCCATAAAATCTAAATCACAAGATGGATTCATGAAATTAAAAGTTGCAATGTTTCTGATAACTCTGCTTAGGCCACACTGCTCAGTGATGGAGACTCTCCTGCTAGTTTCAGCACTGGACACTCCCTCGTCATCTGTCCTCCCCTGATGATTTCACCCACCAAAGACTTGCAAGAGTTCTAGGTGCCATGCTCTGTTGTTGCTCTCTCCAACCTGCTCTGGACTCTGCTGAGTGCTAATGGGAAAAACATAAACACTTAGTAAGGAGACAAAGGCATCCTGAAAGCATCCTTCCCACTGAGTAGTGAATGCATATGGCTTCTGACTGGCGCATCTCCCTGAAACTTTAAGCTAGAGTCATACAGAGGTGACCTTTAGCTACTGAAGCTAATTTGAATATTAATGTTTAATGAGTAACCTTAGTCATATCTTTAAATGCATGCTTCTTCAGTTACCTTCAACTTCCTGGCACTGTGTTATAAAATGCATTGGCCAGGGGATGATGTAGTCGCCAGGCCCAACCGAGGTAGTGCTGGGAGGGAACAGTAGTAGTTATGTTGCTGATGTGAGAGTAAACTTTCCCACTCACTTTACCTGTGGAGAGAGGCTGTGGGTTCTGAGGTGACTGAGAAAGGCAATTAGCTACTAAGGGGTTTGTCAGTGTGGGTTTGTTCTTTCCACGGCAAAGAAATGTTTCTGATGGACGTAGGGCTTTGAGCCACTGAAATGGGCAAGTTTAGAGTAAAGCAAAGAAACCACCTCTATTCTTTCCCAAAGCCACTGAGAGATATTTCTCAAGTGGGAAAGAGAATAGCTGATATTTGTATTTATTTGTGTTTATATTTACAGTCCTATGGTGCTCCTGACAGTATGCAAACTGCTTCTATATTCCCTACAAACCTACAGAACATGTATTTGTAGTGGATACTGAGAACCTAGGCCAAAGCCAGTGTACCCCAATTTCTGGGAATACATGCTGCTGGAAGCTCACAGCTGGACCTCTCACTGCAGACTGCCTTCAGCTACACGGGAACTTCATCATTCAATGCTACACATGCTCCCGGGGAATGGTACACAGCCAACTATTGATTGGGGTGAGCTCACAGTCTCAGCCCTTCATTTCCAAAAAGAGACATCGCCAATGCCATCCCAGCTACAGACTTCATATCCAAGCTCCAAATAACTAGATTGCAGCCATACCGCAGGTCAGGTTACCCGTCTGTCTAATCCTGCAAATCTCACTTCCTTGCAAGCACAGCTTCCCCTGTAACCTTCAGCTTGTAACTCATCTCAAAGTTTGATCCTAAGAATCCAATTTAAAGTGGTTCCACCATGTCCATTATCCAGATGCCAAATGGAGCCCCCAGAGAGTTTATCCCAATGTCTAGAGTCCCATAACTTAAAGTAGAGCTCTGATTTGACCTGTTGCTTTTAAAAGTTGTTCCCAAATTGTCTATTCCAATCACATGTCCCATGCCTTTTTTTCCATTTTCCAAGTTTCTTAATATTTACAAGGCATTCTGAGGCTTAGATCTGAGAACTTATGCTGTTACAATGGTTCTTTTGCCTTCCTTGCAGAAGTCATGAATTTATTGGAGTATGAATTTATTGTGACTTGTAACAATGTGAGTCTGTCCCTAGAAGAATCCTACTCTATGAGAATGGATACATCACTATGTGTAAAGCTAGTGCATGGAGAGAGGTTGTAGTTGGAACAGAGATGGCAGGCAGGTTCTCAGGCAAGAGCTCAAAGTGGAGGACAGAAACAATTGAACCTAAGAAAACTTGTGTGTGCCATCCACCAGAGTAAACTATCCCTATGTACCAAAGGTAGACTAAGGTTGGGGAGCCGACATAAAACAGAAGAGGCCAGCATGAAGAGTGATGTCTACTCCCAGATTCTATGAACACGGTTCATTCAAGTCTGAGCCACAGGGATCAGGACTAGTGGTATCTGGGGAGCCACAGATGTATTGAGTGAGAATAATATCTCCAGGCTTTGCATTTCTAACATAGCAACCAGCACAGTGATTTATTAGACTGACCTCATGGATCTATAGCAGACAAATCTCACCTTCACATTAGGATCAGAAATTTCATTTATATACTTTTTTATGGTTGCCTTCATGAACCAATATGTCAGAACATAGAAAGAAGAGATGTTTGAGTGGCCTTGCCTCCATTTTAAGGTGTACTGATTATTTTTCATTTATTCTGATTTTTAAATTACAGAAAGAATAAATCAATGACAAATTTTCAGACACTACAAAAGGAAAGGAAATGATAGAACAGTTAAACTGTGTTGTAGTCCTGTCTCAAATCCTCCTCTCTGGGGTCTTATCACTGCTTAAACATTTAGAGCATGTTCTTGTACAATTATCTCTACATGTACAGTTACACACTCATACACACAACCACACTCACACACACACATACTCACACACACACACAAGCATTCTCATGCACACAAGCACACCCATACACACAGGTACACTCATACACACACATACACATACAAGCACACTCATGCACTCACACTCATACACACTCATATACATAAGCACACTCAGACACACACAAGCACAGCCATACACATATGCATACACACAACCACACTTACATGTATAAGCTCACTCACATACAAATGCACATTTGTACACACATGATACTCAGGCACATATGCACACTCATACACACACACAAACACATGGACATAGTTGTGACATAAGTGAGATTGTGATACAGGCTGCTCAGCATCTTCTGTTGTGTGGGGTGGTACATGGTGGGTTGGTTTCTCATCTAATATGTACAACCCGCTGCCACCATGCAATTGCCATACACACTATAATAAAGTACACCATGAGCAGCTTTGTTGTGACATTGTGCTTATGATTTAACAAATAGAGCTTGCCTGAAGATCAGAGAGTGAAGTTAGCCACACTAGTTAGCCATAGAGGCCAGGCAGTGGTGGTACATGCCTTTAATACCAGCACCCGGAAGACAGAGGCAGATGGAGTTCTGTGAGTTCAAGGCCACCCTGCGCTACACAAAACTGATCCAGTCTAAAAGAGAAATAGAGCTCACACAAAGGTGATCCCAGCACTTGAAGTGACACACCTTTAATCCCAGCACTAAGAAGGTGGAGACAGGAATGATATAGCTAGGTGAGAGGAATATAAGGTGGGAGGAGACAAGAGAGAGATGCAGTCTAAGGAGCAGTGCAGTCTGAGGAACAGTGTGGTCCTAGCAGTCTGAGGATGAAGTCTGAGGATACAGTTTGAAGACAGGATCACCCCTTTGGTCTGAGCATTGGTAGAAGTGAAAACTCTCTAGTAGCTGGCCACTTTGCTTCTCTGGTCTTCAGCATTAACTCCAATATCTGACTCTGAGTTTTTATTAAGAACAAATAGAATTTGTGCTACACAGCTTCAAGAACTTTCTATCTATTAAGACATCCCCTCTCATGCTTGACTTATAGATTAGAAGGCTGGGTCCCTGGAAGTAGCACTAGCCCTGCTCAATGCCACACAAGGAGTGACAATGCTGGGAGTTGAACTTGAGCAGTTCTCCTAAAGATTATTCTCCTACATTGAGGAACATTGTTATAACCAATTATACCAATATAATTTCCAGGGAGCTGGAAGGCTCCTACAACACCGTGATAACTGTCTACAAGGTCTGTCTCCAAATCCTGAGATCTCCAGATGTTGATTTCAGACAAGCTGTTCTGGATGACTTCAGAGATTGACCTAACTGGAGTTAAAAGGGAATGAAGAAAGGACAGACACACAGAAAAGCTGGTATCAGGTGAGCTGTGCTTGCTTTAATGGAGAGCACCAACTGTAGCCTGAACCTCAGTACATTCATTTTATACATCTGGATGGAAGAGTTGGGTTTATGCTATACAACCAGAGACAGACGGACAGACAGACAGACAGACAGACAGACAGACAGACAGACAGACAGACACAGAGACACAGAGACATACAGACACAAAGACAGAGAGACAGACTTAGCCAATCTCAGTAGGAGCACTCTTCATAGCTTGGCTTTTCTGAGAATGGAAACGCCATTTCTGAGTCTTAGTGGCCTTTGTTGTTTACTATGGGAGGGAGGGGCTAGTAAATCTGGTCATATTTAGAGACTTCCTGAAGCTTTGTTGTTTCTTTGTTTGTTTGTTTGAGACAGCATTTCTCTGTGAAAAGGTCCTGGCTATCCTGGAACTCGCTTTGTAGACTAGACTGACCTAGAACTCAGAGAGATCCTCCTGCTCTGCCTCCTGAGTGCTGGGATTAAAGGCATGTGCCACCACCACCTGGCCTCCAAAGCCATTTTTACTTGTTTATCTTTTGAATTAAGGATCTTCCTGCAGAATGGATCTTGGATGAAACTACTACATATGAGGGACCATGGTATGAAGGAGGGGAAGGAGCTCTAGAGCGGGGAATAATGAAAAAGGTGCTATGAAGGGAAAATTAGGAGTTACTTAACCCGGGAGGGGAAGGGAGGACACTACTTAGGGAGAAGAAGAAATGAAGAACATTGAGGATGATTAAATAAGTCACAGGAAAACATAATTTTATGCTTACTCAAAAATACATACATAATATTTTACTAGTGAACACCCCAGCACCAGGCATAAGAAACTTCACTTTGAGTTTTTAGTCAGGGGAGTTCAAAAGACTCACAAAACAGTATAGACTGTTGCCATTGCCTTTGGTTGCCACCAAGATCTTGAAGATAAGACCCTATTGCTGAGGACATCATGTAATTCAGATATAGGACTTAGCAGAATCAAGTAACACCTGATCTGGAAGCTTCCTCCCTGAGGACTAGCCCTCATAATATCCAAAAGTGTTTTGCAAGCTGTCAAGGAGAAAAGACAATAAAAAGTCCTACCCAGCTGAAAAGCCTATGAGCCACAACAGTGACCAGCATGGCAAGACATATTCAAAGATGCAGTCATGGCATTTATATCTTTTAATTACAATTTATATCTTTTAATTCAACAGGTGGTGTATATATGATGAATTATGGAGGACGGATGATAGATCCCTAGATACATGGATGCAGGAATGAACAACTGACAAGATGAGTGAAGAGAAAGTGAGTTACATGGTTGATACATCAAACTTATGACCTTGGTGTTATTAGCTTCCTAAAATATCTGTGGGGGGGGGGTTAAAAAGAAAGTTACACTATAATGTGGCATCCATGCTCCTGCTAGGTTCCACAGGCCCAGAATGGGTTATCTCTTTTGGACTTGTTGGTCACTGAGGTTCCATAGACCCCAAAAAATTACAGACTATTGCCAATGCTACTGGTTCCCTTTCAGAACTTGATGATAAGCTTCTGTTGCTGAAGACACTATGTATTTGAGTCACAGAACATGGAGAAATCAAGCTTTCTCACATAGATGCTTTGTCCCTACTAGAGAGTTTTCATAGTGCTGGAAGGTGCTGTGAACATCATTAAGGGGAAAAGTGAACCCTAGGATCTACAATAGAACCAGGCTGGAAAGATATGCCCACTGGTTCAATAGTAGTACATATGTTATGGGAGTATCCAACCACTTTGATTGAACTTAAAGACTGCTATTTGTGGAAATTCTACTTGGATGTAGGTAACCGACCAAGAGCTTGACATGTCATCAAGCTAGAGGAACACTTCCTACTATTACTCTGTTGAAGGGGATTAAAGCAAATCCCAATGAGCTATCATTATACCCCATAGATAGTGCATCTCTTCAACCTCAGCAGAGAAGCTGCTTCTTGCAGTTGTGTCTTTCATAAGTAGGTTGCATTGATCAGAGATCTACAAGGTGCAGAGAATAAGCCACTGTGGAGTATTCAGCCCTAAATGGAACATCTATAACGCACCTCTTCCTCCCAAGGCTCAAGGATCATTTCAGAAGAGGGCAGAGAAAAAAATCATAAGAACCAGAGGTGGTGAATGCCTGTAATGAAGCAGTGTCTTCCGGACACAACAGGGCAGTTGCATTTACGACCTGGCAGAGGTTGAGACACAATGCACAAGGCCTGCCCAAACTCAAGCCAGACCAAATTCCATCATGAGAAGTCAGGTGGGCATAAAGTCCCACCTCTGGTTGAGGAGTTATTGGTCACTGATAACTGCAGGCAGAGGGAGACAGAGCTTTCTTTAAGCATGTGGCCCCCAGTAAGGCAACCACACTATAGTTGGATAGTCACACACCCAAGAGTTTATAGGAAGTACTAATTTTTATTCAAATGAGAATACAAAGTTTGGTGAGTAAAGAAAGGGAGGTGGGTCTGGGAGGAGCTGAAGTAGAGAGTGAATATGGTCAAAATACAATGTATGAAATTCTCAAAAAATAACAAAAATAATTTTTAAAAAATTAGAATATGGAAGGAAATAAAATTAGAGCCACCTTCTTAAAAAAGAAAAGGTTATAAAAGCCAAAGAAACTGCCTTGTGTCCCCTAAAATGACAATGATAGCTGTCCCTCGTTCATGGGTCCGCAGCTCTCCCTCAGTTCTGCAGCAACAACCTTCCTGACTCCACATCTGATGGGCACCAACAGGCTACCCCTGACCCCTGCAGCCTAAGGTCACATTTCTACCAGTCACATTTCCGACCTTTGCCTTCTTTTCTCTATGCCTCCTTTCTGGTTTTCACCTACCTCTTAGTTTTCCTTTATTAATTTTGCATCATTTTCTTTCTTAATTAAAAACATATTACTTATTCATTATAACCAGTGGGATAATGCAAAAAAAATGTGCAAAGAAATGCCTCTGAGTTTCCTCTTCCATTCTTATCTCTCTGGTGGAACCACCATCAGCTACCTGGAGTATGATTCTACCTCTTATCTTATTCACAGAAACATTTTACAAACATTCGATCCCATATGGAAAGGCCGCTTTAGTAATGTGTGCTTACAAGCATGGGAATGTATGATACCTTCCTTTCTATAGCTAAGTAGTCTTTCCTCATGTGAGTGTAGCCCAGTTTGTTCATATTGAGTCAATGAGTACAGTGTCTTCAATGGAGCACACAGAGGGCTGCCTCCTATCAAAGAACATTCAGGATGGTTCCGCTTCTTCCCCCAAAGAAATAAGTTGACAATAAACATCCTTGAAAGTCGGTCTTTGCAAAAAGAGATGCTTTTATTTACATAAACTGATCCATAAAGCAGTGTTGCTAGGCAAGAAGTATGTGTGGTTTATTTTTAACAGCTATTTAAGTGCTCCCAGTATTACTTGTTGTATTTTATCTTCATATTAGCAATATATGGATGTATTTCTTTCCTAACATTTTGTCAGCTTAAGGTGGCTTCTCTCTCCTATTCTCTTTCCAGTTAGACGCTGGTTTCTCATCCCGATTCAATGTGCTACTCTCTGAGCACCTACTAAACCGTCAGCCATGTGGATGACAGCTTGGAGGAGGGAGGGAGGGACCAGCACAGAGCCTTCCCCTCTGTTCTGCTGCATTGGTATCTGTGTAAAATCTTTGCACATGAAGAACACTGATTTTTTTCCCCTGGCTTGGGTATTACAAAACTATCCCCAGTTTGACTCTGACTTCTTGGAAATTTGTTTGTTTTGTTTTGCTCTCTGTTTTGATTTTTCTTTTAATTTTTTGAGACAAGGTCCTACTCCGTAGTTCTTGGATAGCCTGGAACTCACTAAATAGACTAGATTAGCCTCGAATTCACAGAGATCTACAACTGCCCAAACTCAAGCCAGGCCAAATTCCATCATGAGAAGTCAGGTGGGCATAAAGTTGAAGAGGAAACTCAGAGGCATTTCTTTGCCTCTGCCTTCTGGTGCTGGGGTTAAAGCCATGTGTCACCACACTTGGCTTTTTGTTTATTTTTTGACTGAATTGATAGCCTTCCAGAAAGAGAGAAGACAGGAAAGCAAAAGCAAAGTTTCCTTTTGCATGGGCTACAGCAGATGGTATCACCCAGATTCAGGGCAGGTCTTCCTGCTTCAGATGATCTGTTCAAGAAAGCCCCTCACCAGAGTGCCCACGGGTTGATTCCAGATGCAACCATCACAACAACCTACAGTATTTTGTTGTAACATCACAAAACAAAGACAGCAGCAACTTAAGACAAATGCACACTAGCCCGCCCCACCAAGGAAGACAGCATCCATTGGCCAAGGTTCTTTTTCCAAAAGAAACTGCAGGACATTATTTCCAAAAGAAAATACATTTGGCAAAAGAAGAAAGGGGTCTGTCTCTACCTGATTCAGGGAGGCCTTAGTGTTCTCTGTGTAGACAGCACACTTTGGAATCATCACCCAGTTTTGTCTGGCCAACAAAGCCAATGTGAATCAATTCCTCTCCTAAATCCTCAAAGTCAGAGTGAGACCCTGAAAGTCAAATCTGGAAAAGACACTTTAATACACAGTGGGAGGCCATGGGGCAGCTGTAAATCAGGCAGCATTACCACTGTCAAGGAACAGGTGGAATGGATCTGTCCCTCTCATCCTCCATGAAGAGCAGACATCAAATTGTTCATCACCATGCAGACCTCAGATCGCTCAGGGGCATGTCCTGGGCACTGAGTAGCCTGAAACAATGTCTAACCTCGAAGGCCACTCAAAGCACAGACTGTACAAAAGAATCCATGCGAATGAGAGAGCAGGGCCATAAAAGCTGAGCTCAAGGAACAAGGCTCTGAAATCTCAAGGATTCAGCGAGTCTGCCCGGCTTCTACCTGAATATTCAATGCATAAAAACCCAAGCTGCCAGATAGTTCCCTGAAGAAACCTCCAATCCAATCCAATCCAAAAGGATTCAGTGCCTTCTGCTCACCTGGCCCTCAATATTGCAGAAATGCTAATAGCACAGGCTCCAAAGGGTTCACAGACTGACATAAACAAGTAACCCTGGCTTAGCAGGACCCTCCTCTTTAAGTCAATCCAACCACAGGTTAAAAATGTTGGGGAAAGGTAAATTCTAAAAAAAGTCCCAAAATTCAAAACTTGAACTTATTATATTTGAAGTGCTATGCTGAATGCTAACAAATTTAAATGATTTGCAGGCACACCCTGCTGTAGCCACCATCACTGTGCAGATGCCCAGTGGCTCCCCAGCATTCTTTGCCTGGCATTGTTCTCCTTGCATCTTGCTCCTGTGATGTGTAGTTCAGCCTGCGGTGATTGTGTCTGTACTGATTATTTGCAGAATATTTTTCCTCTCATTGTTCCCCAAACAATACAGTATAACAACTATTAACATAGCATTTACCTGGCATTATGTGCCATAGGTAATCCAGCAGTGATGGAAAGCACAAGGAGGGCATGCATGGGCTGTATGCAAATATTCTCTTGCAAATGAAGGACTTGAACATCTGCAGACCTTGACACCTGTGGGGATCCTGCAACCAACCACTGCAGATATGAGGGACACCTGTATGAGCCGTATTTGATTATTCGTAAACATGCACTGAGCCGTTTTTTTGTGCAAAATCTGTATCAAGTTCTTATTTGTGAAAGCTGGTCTAGAACTTCAGAGCATTTGCACATGCTTCCCCCACCAGATCTTCACAGAGTTAATGCCTCCCAATCTTTCAGTCCTAGTTTAACTACTGCCTCCTCAGACTTATCTAGACACCTCTGCCCACACCCCAAACTGCCCTACCCAACTTGTGTTGTGGTGTAACACACAGTTATCTTCATTGCATTTGTTGTATCTACAGTTAGCTATACTTCTCCTTTTTCTTTACCTAAATATTTATTATCGGTCCTCCTCACTAGAAAGGATTCCTTCAAAAGTGCCTGAAACATGACAAGGATTCAAAATAATTGTTGAATGGATGAATGTGAAGAAGGGGAGGCAGTGGCAATACTGGGAGGGAAGAAGAAACAGAGAAACGAAAGAGATAGCAGATAGAAACAATACTGGGGCAAACTTAAATGGAGGGGGAAAAAAAAAGACAAGGTGAGAAACCTTTAAGCTGAATTGCACTGGGGAATGAGTGAGTTAAAATCAGCAGCTGCTGCCCTGACAGTCCAGATCTGAATAGGGTGACTCAGGGGGACAGTGCTTAACAAGGGTCTTGGGCCTCATTTGCAATCCTTTATCCATCAAAACCTGACCAGGAGGCTCTGGGCTGGAAATTGCTGCACAATTTACATTCTTGGACTGTGCTAGAAGCTGTTTCAGCAATAGCTTGGAATTGGCCCTGCAGGAAGGAGAGGCCAAAGGACAAGCTGTTTCTTGTAAATAAATAATAATAAATTACCATGTTTGAATATTCTCGAGATCCCTCTGTGGTTTGCAGTGCCAGTCTGGATTAGGGTTCTTGGTGACACTGCAGGAACCTGGGGCTCCAAGGTCCTGTTTGCCTGCACACCCTCTTACATTTTAATTCTGGAAAATTACCACCTATACACCAACCTTTTTTTTTTTCTCTTTCTGAGATTCCTAGTGGAATCCTAATCCCTAGATTTCTCCCTTTTCTTCTACAGACACTTTCTGGGAGAGTTCATGGATGGATTCCTTTAATTCATTAGTTTGTTCTTTGGCTCTCTTCATTCTATCATCTGATATCTCCACAGGCAAGATAGTGTTCATTTTAACAACATGTTTTCTGCCCCAAATCTCCAAATGGTTCATATTTTTTATTCCTATTTCATGTTTCTAATAACTTATCTCCTTCAATATATCTGTTTACCTGATTTTATTTTTTCCTTTTCACTTATTTTATGTGTATGAGTAAATGTTTTGTTTGCATCTATGTCTGCATCACATACAGGTCTAGTGTCCACCAAAGCCTAAAGAGAGTAGTAGATCCTCTGAGCCTGGAGTTTCAGACAGTTGCTGGGCAAACCTATGCCCATTGCTCTTAACTTCTGCATCACCTCCCCAGCCCCTGATTTTTATTTTAAATTATATCTAATGCCACATCCATTTCCTGTCACAAAAACAATATTAGGTGTTTTGATATTTCTCCCCAGAAACTCACATTCTGCTGGAACTGTGTTACATCTTAGCTATGCTTAATACCGAAGGAGAGCAGACTGAATTGATGACAAATCCCTGGCCTGGCCTTGCTTTGTACTACCTGGGTACTGGGCTATAGGTCAGAGGGCCTAGTATAATCATTCAGACACACTGTTTCCTTTCTGTCTCTATAATTCTCTGGTATGGTAAGAAATATGCATGGTGTCAGATCAGGATTGATAGAGGTGACACGGAATTAAAAGAAAGCTGACAGTCATCTCCAGAAGCAGAATCGTTCCTTTAATCAGAACAACTGAAGTGCCACAGTGGACATAGAGACTGTGGGGGAGACGGGAGGCTTGGGGTTATATAGGACAGAAAGGGGGGAACTTTGGGGATGGAAGAGTCCAACTGCAAGTCAGTTCCCTACAGTCTAGAGGTGGCAGGTGCCAGCAGGTTTGGTCTGTGGAGCTCCTTAACTCCACAGATGTCACCAGTCAAGTCAGTTTTCCTTCTGGAGCCTCAAAGTGCACCTAAAGCTGTTAGGTCATTGGCCCTCCCACTAGGTCCTCATCTTCAGGCACAGAAATAGAATTCTTCAAATTGAGGATGCCTTGGGAAGGATGAGAGAACAAAATGTTTTCTTATTTATAACAAGCGCTTTCCATCATAGCTGAGTTTGTTAGTAGTGTGAGCCTTGGTTTCTCACTAAATGTCTTGGTGACTGGGGGTCAGAGGATTGTAATGATAAATCTTTCTGCCAAACTGCCCGAGCCCCGTTGCCATGTGGGCGCCTGAAATAACACACAGAGATTACTATTAGGTACAATGCTGTGGGCCAATGACTAGGATTTCTTATTTGCAAGCTCATATTTTATAAAGATTTATCTTATCGAGGACACTGGCCGAATGTGTCCTCTTCCCAGGATCACATGGCCACTTCAGAGAAGAGAGGAAGAGGAAGAGAGCAATCTCCTGCTTGTCCCTGCTTATATTCTGAGTCTGCCTGCTATGTCACTTCCTGCCTGGATCACAAGATCTCTTCTTACTACATTTCCCAGAATTCTCCTCAACACCTAGTCCCACCTATCTTGCTCCCCTATTGGTACTTTATTTATCAACCAATAAGACAAATATATACACAGAAGGACTTTCCCTATCAGAGGATCAGTGGAGCTTACCCTTTGACTTGTAGAACTGTAAAAGAGTTTGGAGGTTCAATTACCAATGACCAGTGAGTTAGCAAATCATGTCTACTTAAAGGAGCCTACATAACAATACTGAAATGATGAGACTGCAGGTTGGTGAAGACAAGGAGACACCCAGGGAGAACAGGGTTTCCCTGTCCCCTTCCCCACGCCTTGCCCTATGTACAACTTCCATGTGACTATTCACATGTGCATATGTAAAGTGCATTCCTGAGTTCAGAAAGCCACTCTAGCAAGTGTGTCAAACCCTAGAAAGTCATCATGAGAGCCCTCAGCTGACCCACATATGGTCAAAAGTACAATAGGTCCCCAGATATGGCATTTTAATTTGTAGTATTGACCCTAACCCCAGATAGATGGATAATGTAAAACTTGAACATAGAATTGATGCCTAGAGATCTGAAGAATTGGTTGATATAACACACACACACACACACACACACACACAGAGAGAGAGAGAGAGAGGGGGGGGGACAGCTAGAGATTTAGTGAGTAAAAATGACAACACTCCCTCCCCTCATCCCCCTCTCCCCCACCCCACCTCCAGCCCCGCTCTTCTGGGAATGGACCAGATCCAAGGCTGCAGATAAGGATGGGGTCCTTTCTGGGGTCACTCCCTCTACAGAGATCAACCACAGAACAGCCATCTCAGGTAAGTTCTTGAAAATCAGCTCCTCACCCCCCCCCCAGCTCCAACCTGCCTTGCTGTCAGTCCAGCTGCCTCACTGAAGCACTGGGATGAAATTCGACTTTCCTAGCCTGCAGTAACAAGAAGGACCCATCTTTAAAAGCTATCACCCTGCCTGTCCGTGGGGCCTGGACTCACGCCCTTGCTCCCTCCCTGAAGGGAGACACTGTGGCCCCTCCTCCTAGGAGCCAGCTACAGGTATGCTTGACTACACCTGTGAGGGCGTGGTCAAGGGAGGTTCAGGATGGGAAATTCTTCAGGAGGTGATGGGAGCGCTCTTTTTCTGGGCTCCCTAGCCTGCTGCCTCAGGGCACTATCTCTCTGGCTTGTGTTTGGCTGGTGTTTATCTGAATAAAAACATACTAATCCCTATACCTGGTGCCCAAATTGGGGCAGGAACCCATGACCCTGAGATTAAGAGTCTCATGCTCTACCAACTGAGCTAGCCGGGCCTCCACTTGCAGCCACGAAAGGCTGCCGAAAGCGACGGGACTACCTGTGGCTACACTGCTCTGACCGGTGAGTTAAAACTGCATCCCACGCAGGGTGAGCACCCCATCACCGCCGAGGGAAAGCTCACTCTGCCTTGTGCACACCGCTGTGCGCAATTGCACAAAAGTGGCCCTAACAGGAAATCAGAGATCGAGGCCTTCCTGCGCCTGCCCGAGGTCTCCCCATCCCCACCCCCAGCCTCTCTCTGGCTTGTGTTTGGCTGATGTTTATCTGAATAAAGACATCCTAACCCCTATACTTCCCTCTCCAAGTGAGCCTCAAAGCTCACTTAGATTCTAGGACTCATGAACTTTCTCTCCTTTCCGCACCATTTTCTGGGTT
The DNA here is from genome assembly GCF_003668045.3 of Cricetulus griseus. Lineage (NCBI taxonomy): Eukaryota > Metazoa > Chordata > Mammalia > Rodentia > Cricetidae > Cricetulus > Cricetulus griseus. The sequence goes on from NC_048596.1 coordinate 77,094,105, forward strand.
ATACTGAGGAAGTCAACATCTTTACTAGTTTTCCACCTTGACTCATCGTCTATCCTTCATGCACAGGCAATTTTGTATATAAACACACACACACACACACACACACACACACACACACACACACACGTACATGTATACACAGCATAATATTTGTGGTTCCATGTAACGTATTTGTAAGATGAATTTTCTTGAAATTCTGCACCAATGGATATTCATGTTTTAAATTTTGATAGAAATTGCTCAGGTGCCCTTCAAAACAATATATCAAATTTCACTGTCAATCTTGGTACCAATTACCCTGCAAAAACTATACACATAGGCTATTTCCAAGCCTTTTGATGTTTACAAGAAAATATATAGAGAAGATGATACTGTTCTTTCAATTTGTAATACTTTAGTGAAGGGGAAGACTGGGTATTTTCACATGCATGTTAAAACACTTCTTATATTTTTTAAAAGAAGACTTCACCAAAATAACCTTCCTCAAAGGAATTTGCTAAGTAATCTGTGGAATATTGAGGTTTCAGAAATAAAATTAACATTCTTTAATAAATACAAGGAAGCAAGTATCTGTGCTGATTATGTTTTTTTAATATGAATTAAAATGGCATGGAGAGATAGTTACTCTCCCAGAGAACCCAGAGTTTAATCCCAAGCACCACCATGGAAGCTTATAGCCATCCATAACTCCAGTTCTGGGGTATCTGGTGCCCTTTTTGATCTCCATGGGCACTGGCATGCACATGGCAAAAATACATACAGGCAGGCAAAACACCACTATTCATAAAGTAAGATCAATGAATCTAAGCAACGTTTAGTATGAATAAAAAAGCCACTATGGTGCCAGCATTTTTCACCTCATACAATGAGCTGTCACATATTTAGAAACTCAAATAGTCCCTGAAGTTGGCAGGATCCCAGCTCTGCTTCTTACCACATCCTACCCTTCCGGGTCCCAGAAACATGACTAGGGGCAGTGAGGGAATAAAAAGGACAGACACAAGTACAGGAAAGCTGGCGTCAGGCAGGCCATATCCTCTCTGAGGGAGTGACAACAAATACACCACAGCCCAGAACCTCATCATGTTCATTATGGGGAGTTTGGGGTGAAGAAAGCTTTGTCAATTTCCCCTGGGTCTGAGGCCTTTATCCTTGACACAATCATCTCATGTCAAACAATGCATTCACTCAGAACTTCATCGGTTAGTACACAGTCACTCAAGGCTTCCTAGGCTCCCCACAGGAATGTGCTCCAAATTTCTTACACAAGTGGTGGCCTCCATTGTATGCTAGCACTCCAGGTCCTTCCTTCCTTATGTTCTAATTCCTCAAGCTATTTTAGAAATCACTTTAAGAATTTTTGCCCACCAAGTATCTTCTTTGAGCTTCCTCAGAACTTGACTTCATAGGCCTTTAATTTTCAGTAAAATCAAGGCAGAAGAAGAGAGGAGTTCATGGATTTCTACTTGCCAACATAGTACACAGACATTCCATACACAAGCTATCACCCAGCATCCTAATTTTGGATCCCCCAAAAGTAGCACCTGAGGACTGTGAAATACTGAGATTACTGGGGAAACAGTTCCCAGAAACAACAGTCATGAAAGAGCGTTGATATGACAAAGTGCACTTCATTGCTCAGTAACAATAGTAACCTATGAGACAGTGGTCACTGAACTTTGGAATGTTGTCTCCCTGAGGCATGGGAAGCTGGGATCTTTGTGCACTCCACCTTTCTTGGTCCATTAAGATTCACCCAGGGGTTTGCTGACTCAATGCTCTTCCACACTATTCCATGACTTCAGAATGCATAGAAGTAGGGACGTATGATGGTCCCTTCAATTACAGTGTTCCATGAGAACTGCCCCCTCAACCAAAGCTGCAATAGGAAGTAGGCCAAGGTTGTGGTGCCTGAAGCATCAATATAAACAGGGGGTATCTACTGTATACCATGAGACTGCCCACAGTTTTTTCTCAGCTCACAGATGCATGCAGGCAAGTACAAGTTTCTTCAGCTCTACCCCAGCTTCCCCTTTCCAGTGCCATTTCTCCCAAGGCTACTTAGAGCATATTACCAAATAGAAACATCTGTGTAACGTTGTGTACTACAAGAAATATGTATTTGGTCTTTGTTCCAGGTTTCTGGTGCGTAAGTCCTAAAACCTTTACAATTTCCTAAATGATAGAGATAAAAAACATTTTTGTTGGACATAATAAGCCTCTTCCAACATAACTGGCTTTTGATAGGTACCTACATAGTTGGAATTTTCAATCTCACTGTCCTGCAACCTTCAGCAATATGACAGGAGCTTAGTACTGAGTTAACCACCTATCTAAATGATTTGGTCAACCATGCCTATGTAGAACTCCACAAAATCCTAAACAAAAGGACCCAGGAAACTGTGTTGGTGAACATCCCCATGTTCTAGAAAGTTTAGTAAGGACAGACCAAACTTCACTAAGGACTCTACCAGACCTCACACCCTACTTACCTTATCACCTGACTGTTCATATGTAGCCAGCTTATCAAACCACTGATACTGAGTAAACTGTGACCCTGAGTTCTGGGAGAGCATGGCAAGCTATCAAACCTAAGAGTTTAGTTGTAGGAAGCTCTGACTTTTTAGCTAAGTCATGCAAAATGGGGGTAACCTAGCATCAGATACTTGTGACTGGCATCTCAAGTTAAGGAGAGACTCAGTTTTGTGGAACTGAGCCCCTAACCTACTGGGTTTGATGTATGTTAGTGTCAGAATTTAATTGACTGTGGTACATCACTGTTGGCATCCACAGAGAGTTAGAGAATGAGTTGGTGTGGGAAACTCATAAATTTGGTGTTAAAACTACTCTGGGAGTTTAAAAAAATACAGATCCTAGTCACAATCACAGCAATCTGCAACTGAGACATGTCTTATCCAGCTTTTATTCTAGAAAATTCTCCTTGATGTCCTGAGATGGATTGCTTTTCTTGTCCTCTAGTCCTGTTCTAAGGGTAGTTCTACCAAAATTACAAGTATAGAGCCCACATCAATTGAAACCACATGTAGTTAATGAATAAGGTGGTGGAACTCATTCTTAAAATCCCCAACATCCATGCATACTTACTGTATTAGTTACCTTTCTGTTGCTGGGATGAAACTCCACCACCATAATCAGCTTATGAAAGGATGTTTGTTTTTGCTTATAGTTCCTGACGGATAAGAATTCATCATAGTAGAAGGAAGACATGACATCCAGTACCAGGTACTGCAGCAGGAATATGAAGCTGAGAGATCACATCCGTAACCACAAGATAACAGAAAAAAGAGTGAACATGAAGGGGGATGAGGCTATGAGCTCTCAAAGCCTCCCTCTAGTGACATACTTCCCACAACAAGGCCACACCTGCTAAACCTCTGCAAATAACACCCATCAGCTGGGGGCCAGGTGTTCAAGAGCTGAGCTGGTAGGGGACATTCCCACTAAAACCACCACATTAGTCTCCCAGTTACCAACATCATCTGTTTTCAAGAGGTGAACCTGGCCACGGGAGCGACAGGGAAAAACTTTTTTTTCTGCATTGCTGTATTCAAAGGCCTGACTCAGATTTGTAAGTCTTCCCAGCCAGTCCTCTATGTGTTGAATATTCAGGGCCACTCAAACCCTTTCAATTGCTTCTGTTCCTGGATTCCAAGAAATTTGAGGGAAAGATGCAGAGAGAAAGAATACCTGGGGCAAACTTTGTCTCTCTTATAAAACTGAGCTGAAAAGCATGGAGGAATTACCTCTACCATCTAGAACCAGATACCTATGTGGTCCACTATGACTAGATCTGAAATGTTCACACAGTTAGCTCCATGTTGTGAACATGGATTCCTAACCTGTGGCATCTTTTGAATCTATGGAACCTTTAGGTAGGGCCTGGCTATAAACGTAGGCAGCTCCCACTTACACAGACTGAGCTGACACGACCACCATAACAGGTTGAGACCTCTGAAACTATGAACCAACATAAACTTTCCCCCTTTGTGTTGTTTCTGTCAAGTATTTTGGTCTGAATGATGAGAAAAATAGCCAATACCACCACTTGGTTTGCAAGCTGAAAGAACTATGACACACACAGAAAAAGCTACTAGTTTCTACAGGGGTGAATTAATTTGAACTTTGCTGTTCTTGGAAACAAATATGTCTAAAGAAGAAAGGAAGAGAAACAAGAGGAAGGGGAGTAAGTAAGTGATGGTGGAAGGAGAAAGACACGGACAGAGCATGAAGAACAATGTAAGAGGTGTCCATGTTAACACCCAGGGAGAAATAAGCCAAGCTCTGCCCCCGGTGAACCAGCCTCTTCCCTCATGCTTCTGAGAAAGCAGAGGTTTTAGAAGAACTGCCCCCTGGGTGAACAAAGTGGACTATGGGGAAAATGGGAATAGTGCCTACCTAAACCCAACACTGATTTCTTTTAGGCTTGGACCCTCCGCTATCTGAGATGTCTCCTCTAGATATCAAAGGGCCTTTCTGTGTCAATTGAAGGTTTCCCATACAGAGAGCACATCATGAACATTTGAAATGTCAGGAGACCAGGAATGAAACCTAGGAAACTGCTCTTCTTTCTCTTTTACATCCATGAGAAGTAGTACCTGTTCACTGCTTAGAGGAGCCTGGGACTGCCGGGGTGTCTCTGGGCATCTGGATCTACCTGCCCTGACAAGAAGCACTCAAGGCTGCTTCTGAGAAATGAAATCATTTGCTCAGTGCCTGTTTGTGGTAGGAATTTGTCACAGCTGCTGGACTACTCAAATTCTTAGCACAGCTTTGGTGCCTTTGGGAAACCTAACCACAAAATGAGTTAATTTTAACTGCATCTTGCAGGGAATATACCTATTTTTAGCAATTATCTTTGGAGTTGCTGAAACAAAAGCTTCTGAAAATTAATGATTTTCACCAAGGTACTGGCTTCTTTATATGCAGAACTGAACTACAGAAGATTAAAGTGAAGTTAGGCAGCCTGTGTTAAGGGAATGCTAGTTTTTTATAGGAAGAAAATACAAAGAGAGAGGAGAAGTATACCATTCCAGAAAGAACTATGGATTCAGGAAATGAGCCAAATCCTGTGTCACCATGGGTAAATCAGGTCCCTTCTCTGATTCTCAACTGTCACTTTTCAGCAGAGAGATTATGTCATGAAAACTGAGTTTTATTAAGAGTTAACCTCAGAATTTCTATCCATAAAAGCAATGGCTAGTCATTCATAAGAATGTGGTCTCGTGGTTAGTTTTGTTGATGAAATAAGGCATCTTAAAATAACCTCGTCTTTTACTTTCATTCTGTTGCTATAATAAAATCCCTGACAAAAGGTATCATAGGGTATATGGAGTTTACTCATTCTACAATTCCAGATTAAGTCCATCATCTCAGGAAGACAGGGCAGAAATTCCAAACAGCTGGTCACATCAAATCTACCTTGAAGAGTAGAGAGACATGAATAAATATATACTTGCTCTATTGATTATCTGTGCTCAGCATGACTTTTCTGACATTATATAGTTCAGGACCTCCTGTGTAGAGAATGGTGCCACCCACAGTGGGATGAGTCTTCCCAGATGAATTACTTAAAATCATTCCCATAGACTAAACTAAGGAGGAAAATCCCTCAATGATGCCCTCTTCCCAGGTGATTCTAGGTTGTTTCAAGTTGAAAATTAAAACTAGCCATGACTAGGTCAGTCTAGGGTAAGAAAAATAATAACTACTTTGGAGAAGAAATGAGCAGAAATATGTTATTAAATTAGTTAGAAAGTAAAAGAAGAAAGTCAACCAAGGAGAAAGTGACCTAAAGTAGGACAAGGAGCTGAAGCAAGCAAGCCAGGGCAGTCAGTGGGATGGACAGGATGGTTGTCACTTCTGGGGTGAAGCAGCCAAAATCACATGCACAATGTCCTCCCATCCTCAGCACTAAAGTGTCATGATCCCTCTGGAATATGGAAACATATAGTACTGTCAAGCTATGGTACCTGAGTGACTGTCTCATGCCAACCCTTCATCATTCATTGTTACATGACAGCAGTATAGTACATAAGCTCTCTGTTTCTCTGTTTAAGGCATTATGAGATGCAGAGGCTCTGTGTTATAACATGTAAGCTATTTTCTTCAAAGCTTCTGTCTGACTTCTAGCATAAGTCTACTGTGGATGAGATTGGAGTTTGCCCTGACTCCCTCTACCACCTTCACTGCTCACTATATCCCCGAGGAGGGCAAGCCCATCCATTGTCTGAACCACCAGGTACCAATGGTGTGTCCTCTACTAGCTGAAGGATCTAGCCAATGAGAGGCATCAGCAATTCCTATAGAATTCTAAAGGGAAAGCCAGGTATTTCTTCCAGGCCTCAGCTGGTTTACCAGGAAGAACCCTGGTTGACCTGCCCATTGCCACCTCTCCTACTCCCACAGCGAATTAGGCTGCTGGCAACACTGGTTTTCCCTCCTTCCCTTCTCTCCAAGAGCTAACAGCTCAGCATTGTGACTGTCCCCAGGTGCTTCCAAAACTTGCATTAGCTTCCTAATCCTGCCATTCTTTTCCCATTGGGAATAAGGTTTATAAGATTAAGATCAATTTTATTTAAATTTCAAATAACAAGACGAATCCTGTATGCTGAAGATCTTAGGAACATCCCAGGCGGTTAAAACATCTGGAATACATTACTTCAAAAAAATGTGTCATGTCAAAGTCTAGAAATAAGAAGTACACTATACATATGGATCCAAATCTCAAAAAAATAAAGCCTTAGTTTCAATGAGACACCCTGGCATTTCACATCTGTCCATTTTGTGCTTATTTTGATGGAGCTGGCTGTCTTCAGTTGAATTGGGCCATAAATCAAGGACTCTGGAGTGCATCTTGAAATAAACCTCTTGGGGGATTTCATCCTTTGTAACAGAAGCCTCTCAGGATATTGTTGGAGGAAATCTGAGGCCACACTCAACTCCTGCAGACCTGCTGTCTATGACCCTAAAAGGGCCCATATAAGACAGGCACATATCCAGCCAAGGATCCCTCCCTGACTCCTGTGAGGCCTCACATAGAATCTAAGAAAACTCTTACCTTCCTTCATCTTCACCCCTCCCAGATACTGAGTCAGGAACCTGTACTGTGTTGTCAGCACCAAATAGGAGTGACAAAACCAAAACACTGTGACATGTCTTGTCAGCATGAGCTAAATTCCAAATTGTGATTGATGAGGTAAGAGCCAAACTGAGAAAGAACTTCATCATTTCCAAGTTAACCCAAGGAGGAAGGCTAAATGTTGACATGACACAGAACCTCAAAATTGACACAGGACATTAGGACACAGAAGCATGTTAATGGATGAAGAAAGATGTCTGTCCTGCATGAGACATCTCAAGAGTGCACCACTCATGTTGAATTTCTGTGAGTGCTGCTCCCTGAATATTAGTGTGCAGGATATTACACACATATTCATCAGTCTCAAGGACATTAGAGAAGTGCATGTCATGGTTGAAACCCAAAATGATCCCCATAGATTCACATTTGGGATGCTTGTTCCCAAGCAGCTGTTATTTGAAAAAGCTGTAGAACACTCAGGAGATAGGGCCTAACTGGAGGAAGCAGACCACTGGAGCAAGTCCTTAGAAGATATTATCCTTGCCTACTTCCAGACTCACTCTACTTCTTCTTGGTCTGCCACTATGTGAACAACCTTCTATGTATTCCCACCGCCATGATCTGAGCTGCTGCTCCACATCCTTCCTGCCATGATGAACTGAAGCCATGAACCATAATAACTCTTTCCTACCTTAAATTGTTTCTAGCTGATATTGTGGTCACAGTGACAGAAAAGTCACTAATGTGGTAGACATTTGCAGTTCCTTGGAAGTCCTCATGTCTACCAACTAGCTTTTTGCAGGCATTTCCTTGTCAGTTTTAAAGTTTATGGCTCTTGGGTACAGACCTGTTACAGATTGAACTCTCCTACCATAAAGAGTAATCCTAAGAGGCTCTGTCACATCCTCATATGGTCATCTATAGAGGGTTTTCAATAGAGTTTGCTCAACATTGTAGCACCCAATGTGGCCAGATAGAAGACAAAAGAAATAAATAACTCACAGATACAGTGTGTTTTGTGGTTCAAATGAGATGCCCCTCATAGTCCCAGGCATTTAAATGCTTAGTCCCCAGTTGGTATTACTCTTTAAGGGGGCTTAGAAGGTATGACCTTGTAGTGAAAGTGTGTCACTGGAGCTGGGCTTTGAGATTTAAAGACTTGCTTTATCTGAGTTTGTTCTCTGCCTTGTGCTTGTGGTTCAAGATGTGAGCTCTCAGCTTTCTGCTCCAGTCACCAAGCCTTCCATCTTCTAGCCATGATGAACATTTTTTGTTGGTTTTTTTTTTTTTCCCGAGACAGGGTTTCTCTGTATTGCTTTGGAGGTTGTCCTGGAACTCACTCTGTAGACCAGGCTGGCCTTGAACTCACAGAGATCCGCCTGCCTCTGCCTCCTGAATGCTGGGATTAAAGGAGTGCTCCACCAAAGCCCTGCTCAATGGACTCTGTTGTTCATTTATTTATTAATTTTTTACATTCCAATTCCAGTATTTCCTCTCTCATTTCCTCCCAAACTCTCCATCCCCACCTCCTCCCACATGATGGACTCTTATCCCTGTGAAAACATATGCTAAATAAACTCTTCCTTCTCTAAGTTTTCTTGGTCCTGGAGTTTTATCACAGCAACAGAAAAGTAATGAATATAATGTGAACATTGAAGTACTCCCCTCAAAAGGACCATGTGTTGAAAGCAGAGTCCTCAGCTAGAAGATCCAATCACTACCAGGTTAATCATGAGGATTCTGACCTAATCAATGGATTAGTCCATTGATGGAATCAGGATTTGATGGCATTACTGAGGCAGGGTGAAAACCTTCAAAGGTAGAACTTAGTTGGAATGAGGAGGTCTCTGAGAGGCTTGTTCTTGGCGTTCTGTCTGGTCACAGGCCCCTTCTTCTGTGTCAGTTTCCTGGACACCATGGGACAGTAACTTTGCTTCTTCACACCCTTCTGTCATGAAACCTTGAAGCTAGCTGCCACAGACAGAAAGCTCTGAAACTCTGAGCCCAATTAAATCTTTCCTCTTTTTAAATTATTTGTCTCAGGTGTCTGTCACAATGGGGAAAACCTGCATAAGGGATCTTTGACAGAGCTAATAAACAGAAACCATCCCTAGATTCAGATTCTTGGCCAGATATCTGAGCACCAACATGTAGAATAACTAACTGAAAGTTTAGTCTGTAGCCTCACCCCCAATCTGTCACTTTCTAATGGTGACCTTTGGACAAATCATTGCATTCCCGTATCTCAGTTTCCCCGTCTCCGTGGTAGGAAGAGCAATACACTTTCACTATTAAGGTGTTTGTATAATAAATGGGTTGTCATGTTTGGAGACTGAAATGATGAGCAGCACACAGCAAGAGCCATACGCACATATGTTGTTATCATCTTACCGTGACTAACAAGGAACCCACTGATAACTCATCTAAATGTGATCCCTTATTTATTTTACTGCTCCTTACACCAAGACACTGATTTTGTTAACCATTTCAGCATATTCCCAGGGACCAAAATGCAATCTCTTAAGCCTTCTCTCTCACCTCTCCCTTTCTTCACAGTGTGAAAAACCAAAAGCAGATGTTTCTGGGGTTGTGGCCTTTTCCTCTCCTTTTTTTTCATACACCTCCATCACAGCTTCTGTTCAGATCCTTTCTGATCTAGACCACTGAAAGAGTTTGAGGATCCATTTCCCATTTTCTCTCTCAGCCTGAATCCACATAACCACCCCTGTCTAACCCTTCACTCTAGTGCCACAATTATCTTCCTGAAATACAGGTCTGTATTAGGCAGGCTAGGTTAGACTAGGCTATATAACAAACAAACCCTAGAAAAACAAAACTTGGTGATAAAAAACATGGAATTATTTTATGTATTTTTTTCAAACATATGACTAGTAGAAAGAGCTGGATTCTCGTGTTGTTTCTACAATCAATTTGTTGTGATATGTTGCTTTGGTTGAAGAGAATGAAGAAAATTTAGCCTCACAGAAATGTGTAATTAAAAGAGAAGAGTGTTATAATTAATGTTTTCAGATGGTTGTGGATATTTCCTCTTCGAAACTACTAAAATTTGACAAGTGCTTATTTTCTTAAAGGCTATTTTCAGAGTAGAATATTAAGTCGTATGAATGAACTTTCATATTCTGCTGTATGAAAAGATTTTGAACTGTCTTGCAGCCTGATAGATGTTCTCACTGTGTGGTTGGCAACATCACTCACTGGTCATCTAGGGAATGCTGGTTCACTGACTTATGAAGATCTTCCAAATACTGGCAAATTACATATATATATATATATATATATATATATATATATATATATATATTTAAATATATATAGTTAAATCACAACAATCAGTGCCTTAATTTTATCTGTTACACTAATTGCAGCAGATATACTTCAAAACTGTAGCTTTACCCTGGAAGACAGATTTTACCAGTGACAATAAACACTGCTTCATTTTCTTAACGTGCCAGGCTCTTTTCAGCCATTCTTCAAAAGGAAGTTGTACACCAGACACTTATGTCAAGAACCATTGTTTGTCTCTCAGTAATGTTTTCAAGTTAAAGTGTTGTCAGATTTTTTTTATACTCTACTGAGTCCAACTAGTGCTGTCCATATGTAGCGCCATCTACTGGAACATGGCAACCCACTGCTGACCACATCCACAAAGAAAAATGACCATCCCTCCCCAGCAGTCATCAGCTGCCAATAACCTTCAACTAGGGGTGGGGACTCAAGAAAAAAGCATCTGACTGATTAAATATAACACTTTCCAAAGCAAATGATTTAAGAAGTCAGCAGTGCTGAACATTTTGAAAGTTCTTCATAGCACTTGGCATGGCACTCATCTCCCTAAGTACCTTTTCTCAAGACAACCATCATACTGGGCTTGCATCAGGCTGCTATACACACGCCCTTTCATCACAAAGAGTGGTAAAAGACGGTCATATTCAAGGCTTGGGATTTTTTTAATAATCACTTTTACTGCTCCACCAAGGGCACTTATAAATGAAGCCAGTGTTCTTTTCCATGCAAGTGTGCAATAACAAGGTACGGAATGACTGTTGGCAGAGAGGTGGCAAGCCTTGATACATGACAAGTGTCAGTCTTGCTATGAGACGGTTTTTGTTCTGTTGTAAATTTCTTCCTTATCTTTTCGATTGTTTTTCTTGAGTCAGGAATGTTCCCCACAGGCTCATGCTTCGGGCATGTGATCACCTGGTCATGTTACATTTGGGGAGATCATGAAGCCTTTGGGACTGTGTTCTCACAAGCAGAAGCTGGTCTCAGGGGACAAGCCTTGAAAGTGAACCCATAACTGGCTCCAAGCTGAGAATTCTGTTTTCTGGCCCAGAGATGTGAACATGCTACAAGCTCCTGCTTCCCTTGTGGTCATGCCTTCTCCACCATGAGGGACTTGGTTCCTGAAAACTCTGAGCCTAAGTCTTTTATCCTGAGTGCCCCAATCAGGTGATGACAACAATGAGAAATGTAGATAATTCACTGAGACTGACAGGTCCCAGGGATACCCTGGAGTCAGTGTTCCATATTCTGACACTCATTAGTCTGCTACACTATGATTAATGCAGTGATGTGTTATAGGATACACTATATAACATGCCAGTGGCTTCTCCTCACCATAGTGATGCTACTGTGACGAATACCAGCAGTGTTCTGTAATATACAGTTGATAATGTAGTAGTGGCTTTTCTGTAGTGACTCTACTCACATTACTAGTCCATAATCCAGAGACAGTTAGTTGTGCAGCAATTGTAACAAAGTAAGTTAACACCTAAAGAATGCTGTAGTAAAAAAAGAATGCTTAATATCTTCATCTTTTTAAACAATTGTGCTGCATTTTACCAAATACCATCAATGATAAACTAGAATACTTAAGTTCATAATTTCCAAATTAGAAAAGGAAACCTGTAAGTTCCTTTAACGACAAATATCCATAAAATCTTTGTATTTAGTTTTTTAAATGATTTTATATATTATTATTTAGGGGTGGGGTGATATGTGTGGATGTACTCACCAAGGCACATCTGTGATGGTCGGAGGACAGCTTCACAGAGTCTGTTCTTTCTATCTACCATGGGTTCCAGGGACCAGACTCACACAAGCATGAGAAGTACTTCTACCCAATGAGCCATCTCACTCACCCCATCCATACCATCTTGATTACTGCAAGATATCCAGGATGTACAATTCCTCACCCTTGTTCTTTTACAGCATTGTTAGGACTTTCCTGTTTGCTTTACCTTTCTGTGTAAACTTTAGAATAACAGTGCCTATATTTTGAGGTTTGTATAGAGAGTTTAAATTAACATCACGTTGAGGCTTTCCACCGATGAACATTGTACAGCCCGTGTTTACACAAATTTCATTTGATTTCTTCCAGGAACTCTGTGTTAGTTACTTTCTTGTTGCTGCCAGTACCATTTTAAGGGAGAGTTGGTTTTGGCTTACAGTTCCAAGGGAATACAGTCCACCATGGCAGGGAAGGCCCAGTGGTAAGAGGAGGAGACTGCCTGGTAACATTGCATTCACACTCAGGAAACAGAGAGAGCAGAAACTAGGGCCAAGTTATAAAGCCTCATGGACCACTCCCAGTGACTGACTTCCTCCAGGGTGGCTCCACCTCCTAAAGGTTCCACAGTCTTTCAAACAGCATCACTAGCTGGGAACTAAGTGTTCAAACATGACCATATGTGGGACATTTCACAACTCAAACCACAACAAACACCATGTACTTTTCAACATACAAGTCCTCTTCATGTTTAGGTCTGCACTATTTGAGGAGAGCTCAGAAATGGCCCATGTGTTTGATGACAGAACAAGCCTTTAGAATCTTATTTCCTGCAACATTGTTGACTCACTTATTAGTGCAGTGCCTGTGATTTTATAGATTCTATGTGATTTTTCTATAAGTCTTTTGAAGATAGGGCCCATTTAATAACTTCCTTTCTATATTGGTTTTTCCTCTCTATAACAAATATCCAAGAGAAATAAGCTAAAGGAAAGATTATCTAGGCTCATGGTTTTACAGGTCTTGGCCTGTGGTCAGCTGATTCCACTGTTAGAGGCTTAAGGTGAGGAACAATGAGGCCATAGGAGAATTAACACAGCAAAGCAGCTAACCATGGTAGCCAGAGAGCAGAGACAGACAAGAGGAAGAAGTCAGGACAAGAAACACCCCCCAAGAACTTAACTCAGTGGTCTATATCCTCCAGCTAGGTCCACCACTACAGTCCCCATCGCCACCCAGCACAGTGCCACCAGCAGGAGACCATGCCTTTAATACATGACCCTACGAGTGAAGTTTCACACTCTAGACATCACTCTTCCTGACCTACATTTATTCCATTTTCCTGCCTCTATTCTAGCTAAAATTTTTGTCATTCGGGGGTTTCTAGTTTGATTCTGTCCTGGTTGGAAGTCATGCTATTATTTCTATTTCTTAACTTTGTTTTATGGACCAGGGTATGGCCCATCGTGGTCTGTGTTCCATGAGCACTTGAGAAGTCTATGTTTCAAAGAGAGATCTATAAATGTTGATTAGATCACATTGGTTGGTGATGCGCTTGACTTTTTGCACATCCTTCTAATTTTCTATCTAGTAGAACCAGTTGCAGGAGAAGACTTCAAGGGTAATGGTAACTTCTTCGGCTGTTCCTTTGAGTTCACTAAGTTGCTCACACACATATTTTGGAGCTCTGTTGTTTGATGATAGAACATTGAAGATTTCTGTCTTTTGGATTGACTCATTTAACACAGCATAAGGCCCAACTCCTGATTCTATGTTCTTCAGTTTGCTTCACCTGGTATTGTTGTAGCCACTCTGATTTTCCTTTAACTTGGTTGCTATTGCCTTGTTTTGTTTTGGGCAATACAGTAGATTAAACCCATAGCCTCCTGAATGCTAAGAAAGCACTCCACCATGCTCATATATGAACCTGAGACAGAGTCTTTCTATATTACTAAGCTGGCTTTGAAATCACTCTGGAGTGGGGAACAACCTTGAACTTGTGATCCTTCTGCCTCAACCACCCAAGAGCTGGAGTTACAGGCCTATGCCACTGTTTCTGGCTTCATGGTTTCTTTCTTTCAAAACATTTTGGGGCCTGGCTCCTTGGTAGATGGCTTATTTAGCATGTACAAGTCCCTAGGTTCAATACCTACCCACCCCCCACCCCCCAAAAAAAACAGAAAGAAAAACACTTTTTAGTCATGCCCTATCTCTCTATGACACTTACCACATAAATGTCAGAGGGTCTGTTTTAGTAACACTTCCACAGGCCCTGAGGCTATTTTTCCCCACGTGGATTCACTAATTCTTCCACCTCTCCCTCCCATCCTGCCGCAAAGATCTCCACTGAGCTCTTCTCTTGACTCTGGGGCATTATTTTTTCCCCTTGATTCTTCCTGTGACCTCTCCCTTACCACTTCCATTGTTTCCTTTCTAGAAGTTTGCTACTGTTGACATATTTTTTTCAGAGACACCTCAACTTTTAGCTAATAATTTTGACATCTCTGTATTTTGATGCTAGTATGGATTGATTGTACTTGTCATTCAGTTCAAAATCTACAATGTTCTCAGCAACATGCGTGATTTTTGGATTGCAGCCTCAATGTTTTTGTGTTGTGATGGCTCCAGCTCTTATTTAAACGTATGGCTTTTATTGAATTCTTCTGCTGCCTCTCAGGCCGTGTATGATGGCACGCTACCTCATTTTCACCAGAGGAATTGCAGGTTCTGTGTTCAATCTCTGTGGACATTCTAATAAACTGTTCCTACTTACTGTCATTACTGTTGAGGGTAGAATTCCTGCTTCTCACAGGCTTTTCTCAGGCACCCTGCTGAGACTGACTCTGTTACCTCCAGCAGTAAGGTCATGACACCCAAGGAGAAGTCTAGCACCAATGCCTCTTATGCATTAAATGTATCACCTCCAAAGTTCATGGGTTATCAATGTATCAGATCCTCACAAGATGATTAGACCACAAAGGGTACCCCCTCGTTAGTATCATAATGGCCCTTGATCAGAGGCTTCACACAGCATTTCACCATTTTGCCTTCCTTCCGCCATGGAGCATGCAGACTAGTGTATCCTCTGACACCTAAACCTGTCATTGCCTTAATCTTAGATGATCTACCCCTCACCAGAACTATGACTAGACACATCTGATCTTTATACATTACCCGGAATCAGCTTTTTGTTATGAAAGCACAACCATTTCTGCCAGTGGGAGTTGTGTCTAGGCTCTTCACAAGGCTTCCACTAATACTCCAGGATGGCATGGGGAAACTTGCTTCTAGCTGGTGTAGCTCATGGGTGTAGCTTCCTTCTCACATATAGAAGACACTGTCTCGCAGCAGAAATCCTGGTCCTCTGGCTGTTACTATCTTTTCCCCCACTCTTCTGAGCCTTGGTGTAGTGGGTGTGTTATAGATGCAGCAACTGGAGATGAGCACCCCCACACCAGTTGTTCTCTGTATTTTGATGACAGTTCTGCCATCAGTCTTCCCTGAGTCCATGCTAGTGGGACCTGGGCATCCTGCTAATGTCTTATGAAGCAGGATCTTGCTCTTCACTCAGGCTTTACTGTTGCAGTTGGCAAATGGGATACAGTGTTTGAGAGGTTTAGGCTGCAGTAATGTGGCTTTGGCCTGAAGTTTTCTCTGGAAGGAAGTTTATTTCTGTGCAGAAAGAGTGAGTGGTCTCTTTTTATCCATCTCCTACTTTCTAGTCATGAGTTCTTCAGCTCCAAGACTGGCATGTGGTGCCTGTCCTTATACACATGGATAAGTGAAGTTCCCACCCTCATCAAAGAAGCTGCCTTTGCCGCACATAGAGGACATCACAGACACCCACAGCTGGTGAAAACACAGAGGACAACTGACTGTGGGGTGCTGATCTCCAAACAATGCATCTACAACAGCCCCCTCTCCACCAAAGGCTCAGAAGAGTGGGAAGAAAGGTAGCAAGAGCCAGGAAGTCTGCTATGAGATAGTGTCTTCTATGTGATAAAGTGATTGCCTGCATGAATTCTCAAGAATATGACTGCCTAAACAAGGCCTGCATAATGATACCAGCTGGCATATCATTCTGGGTGGAGGAGCTTTCACAAAGCCTCACCCTTAGATGAAGAGCTATAGGCAACTAATGACCACTAAAAAAGGGAGAATCAGTCTCCTCTAGGGATGAGCCCCTTGGTAAGTAACCCAATCCCAGGTGGTTATTCCTAAACATATTACATACAAATAACACTAAATGGACTCAGCAGGTTGGATTGTATGTGATGGGGGAAGTACTTCTGTGTATGTTTATCTTATTGATTGTTGAATAAAGTTCTGTTTGGCCAATGAGACAGCAAGTTAGACAGGACTAGGAGTCAAAAAGGATTCTAGGAAACGTAGTAGAGAAGTGGTGATCTGGGAAGGAAGTGACATAGCAAGGAGACTCATATTTAAGCAATGAGAAACAGGAAATGTCCCTTTTCCCCTCCGCTCTTCCTCCAGCGGCGCAATGTGATCCACCGGCAAGGAGGGATGCCAATAAGGTTCCTGATGAGATAAGTCTTATAAAATATATGGATTTATGATAATTGAGACTGAGCTAGCAGATGAGAATCCTAGTCATTGGCCAAGCAGCATTTTTGTACCTAATACAAGTCTCTCTGTGCATTAATTGGGGTCCTAACTTGGGTGGGCGGCTGGCGTAAAGCGCACACGTGGCAGTGGGGCTCTGCAGCTTTTGGCGGAAAGATTTATCGTAACATGTATGTGTGCATGTGTGTATGCATGTGGCTGGTGGGGTATATGATTGCAGACATGCAGAGGTCAGTCAGTGCTCTGTTCTCTCCTTCTACCATTTGGGTTCTGGGAACCAAACCTAGATCATCAGACTTGGCAGCAAGTACCTCTACCCACTGGGACATCTCTGCAGGCCCACATACTTAGCAGGAGAAAGTATATAGCAACTTCTCAGAGACAAGGGCTCTGAAACCAGTCATGCCAAAACTTGGAGTCCATCCTTCTGTTTGTTTTGCTTTGTTGTTTTGTGACAAGATATTGATATGTAGCCTAGAACTCATGATCCTCCAGCCTCAACCTCCCTATGATCCTCCCAGTGTCCCACCTGGCTTCTTTTCCTCCATACTCATTTAAAGACAGAGAATGGGATGGAAGAAGAAAGGGAAGGAGTGAAAAAGACAAGGAGGAAGAAAGAGGGGAGGAGAGAGAGGGAACGATTTTGTTGGTGATTTTTACCAGAACAAAACTATACTATTCAGCAGCTTGCCTTGTCCCTTAATAACACATAATAGGCATTCCTTCGGTGTGAAAATAAAAGAAATCATAGGTTTAACTTTTTTCTCCTTAACTACTTAATATTTCATAGTAAGAAAGAGCCATGTTTATTTAAGCTCTTCCATTTTATTGTCCTAACAAATACCTTCATTTATTATATAGAGTAGATTGCCAAAAGAAGGACAGCTCAGGACAAACACATTGTGTATTTTTAAGCTGAACATGGCATGATTATGAAGCTAAAAAAGGCCTGTGACAATTTGCATTTCCACTGTGGTACATGAAAATGCAAACTTCTGTCTCCATTCTTGCAATTCTAGAAGCTCCCACTCCCCCCATCCCCCCCACCCCCCCACCCGCACATTTTCAGTTTTTGCCAATCTTTGAAGGCTTAAAAGTACCTCATTTTTAATTAAAGCCTGTTTACTGGCCACCGATCTCTACCCATGCCTGTCTCCACTTTTCTGTTTGGCATTGCTATGCTGCTCACCCGAGCACTTAGCACCCAGTTCTATCTGTCAAATGTATTTCAAATACCCTCTCTCCATCTAACTCCAAGTGATGACCACAGTGTTTAGCCGATATTTTCCTTATCATACTCGCCACGTTGTGTTGTCCTTGCCTAATGATTGTTGTCCCTGCTAGCAGCTGTGCTTTTTAAGGTAAGAATCACCTATCCAAGTTTGATGCCCTATCCTGAGCGACAATGCACTCAAGGGTTTCTGAACTGGCTGTTGAATGTATATCTCAATAAGCAAGGCTCGTCTGCGCTTCCCTTCCTGTACTACCATGAGTGATGCATTAATGACAGGTGTTCCATCAAGTGTCAGTGGGACCTGGACAATTACAACCTGAAACAAGGAGCATAGGAAAATGACAGCACCTTGTCCCTGTGGCTAAGCTGTGGTCACAAGGAAAGACAAGAAAATTGCACCATCTGCCTGAACTTTGATGGAGCGGCTCGGCCCAGCAAAGCATCCCATGGGATACACAGGAGTATGCATACTTGTTATTTTAGGGGATGAAGGTGATTTTCACGTTATGTGTCACTTGTGGAATAATCTATTGTTTCAGTTGGCTCAAAGCCTTTATGCTAGTTACTTGCTAGAATCAGATAAAGAAGGAAGAATTCATTTCTCCTCAGTCTCAGGGACTCTCCACAAACCAGGAAAAAAACAAGCTGCAGTAGGGTTTGCCATCACTACCAAAATGAAACATGGCAGAGCTTTAGAGTTGATTAGAGGAGGGGTTAGCAGAAAATAAGAAGCAGAAGGAAGTATGGAAGGAAATGGAGAGTGGATATGAACAGGGTGTTAAGGAGACACATCTGGGCAGGATCAGAGAGGAAAGAAAGGATAGCATCTCCAAGCCAGACAAGTGTCCATGACAACCTTGCCAGATATGATCTCTTACCAATCACTGTAGGTCCACATGGACTCATACCTCCAGGCACAAGCCACCACAGCTCTCTGGAACATTGCCACAGGTAATCTTCCCGAGTCCCATTCCACCCCCAGAGCCCTCTGCATCCTTGACTGTTCTTGTCAATGCCACAGGCTAAATTGAAGATTTTGTTAGGTTAGCATCTTGGATGCACACTTAGGTATAGTAGGCTTCTCCTTGTATCTAGAGACCACCTTATGGAGCCAGGGTATGAATCTGACTTTGCCCTATTTCCATCCCCTTAAGTAATCCCAGCTTCTGAGACCTGATGACACCAGAAGGGTCAGCTGTCCTCATCATCAGCCAATCCCAGAGTGGTGGAGTCTGGACACAAAAACATGGTCTTTTGTTGGAATTGACGGTGGCCAGGGCTCATGGTCATATATCCCTCACATGGCAGCCTCTGTAACAATAATGCAGCTCAAGCATGGCAGAGGAAGAGGGAAGAGGCACTAGGCAGAATCTCCACTCAGCATGAACATGTTTAACATCTACTTGAAAAGCAAAATGAAAGCGACACTAATCATAATATTTTATAGCCACGAGAGTGTCTAATTTAAAATATGAATGAATTATATTTTTAAATCAAAAGACAAAAATGAGAACTCTAGAAGTTTGATATATATG
This sequence comes from Cricetulus griseus, assembly GCF_003668045.3. NCBI lineage: Eukaryota > Metazoa > Chordata > Mammalia > Rodentia > Cricetidae > Cricetulus > Cricetulus griseus. The sequence goes on from NC_048596.1 coordinate 77,113,586, forward strand.
CCATTGTCTAAATTAGGAAAAGTCACTATTTCAAAAACTTGACATTGTTTCTTTAATTTATACATGAACCAACTGTTCATGGTTAAAAGTGAATCCTAATAATTTTGAAACTTAGTAGTTTGATTATATGTATGAGTGTGCACAACACAGAGAGAGAGAGAGAGACAGAGAGAGAGACAGAGACAGAGAGACAGAGACAGAGAGAGCACCAAGATCTTAAGAGAGAAGAATGGTGATAAAGAATCACATACCACAACATGTAATAAAGATACAATAATACAACAATATGGCACCATCCCAAGAATCAGTCAACAGATAAATAGGCATAATTTAAGAACCCAGAAATGGAAGGAAGCAAGTAGGTGATCTTCAGATCTTCACTCTCCTTCATTTCCTCCAAATCTAATCCCCCAGTCTCACTCAGCCCCAGCTCTGTAGCAGACTACCTGCTGAAGCCTCTCCTCCCTCTCTGCCCCAATTCCCAAGGAACTAAGCAGATCTTGCTGGCCCATTCTACTTTCCTTCCTCCTGTGGAGCTCCATAGCCCCCAACCCCTTCCAGTTTCATCCCCATTCTTGTGTCAGCTCCCAGTACCTAGTGTGGTGGTTTGAATAGGAATGCTCCCATAGACTCCTGTGTTTGAATGCTTGATCCATAGGAAGTGACATTACTAGGAGGTGTGGCCTTTTGGAGTAGGTGTGGCTTTGTTAGAGGAAGTGTGTCATTAAGGGGTAAACTTCAAGGTCTCTGAAGCTCAAGCCATTCACTTTTGTTGCCTGTGGATTCAGGTATAGAACGCTCAGCTTCTTCTCCAGCACCATGTCTGCCTATACATTATCATATGATAATGGACTAAACCTCTAAAAGCCATCCCCAATTAAATGTTTTCCTTTATAAGAGTTGCTGTGGTCATGGTGTCTCTTCACAGCAATAAAAACCCTAACTAAAGTACCTAGAAAGATAATCTACCTAGGAACCAGCCAGAATGGCCAAGATAAATAAAACAAATGATGGCTCATTCTGGTGAGGATGTGGAGTAAAGGGAACACTCCTCCTTTACTGGTGGGAATGCAAACTTGTACAGCCACTATGGAAACCACTCATATGTCAGTCACTCAGAAAGACAGGAATCCATCTACCTCAAGATCCAATTATGCCACTCTTGAGCCTGTAGCCAAAGGATGCTTCATCCTATCTACAGTGGCCCTCACTCAACCATGTTCACTGATGCTTTGTTCATAATAGCTAGAAATTGGAAACAACTTAGATGTCTGTCAATGGATGAATGGATAAAGAAAATGTGGTACATTTATACAATAAAATATTATTTGGCGATTAAAAATGAAATCATAAAACTCACGGATAAAAGGATGAAACTAGAAAAAAGTCATCCTGGGTGATGTAACTCAGACAAAAAAGACAAATATGGTATCACTCACTTATATGTGGATGTTGGGTTAGGTAGTGACTAAGGGAATGGGGGCAAAGAATGAATCTTCCTAGGCAGGGGAAATAAAATAGGGAGTTATGGGTAGACAGTGGCATCTTTGGAGGTTATTTGTTTCATAATGGTGTGCCAGGGTATTTTGTTTTGTTTTTAACTTTACATGTATATTGTGGCTTCTGGTTTTATGTTTTGAAGGGATTCCTAGGTGTGAGTGCATGTGTCTCTCTGCACATAAGCATTTCCTGTGCTATATCTTTGGTTCTTTTTCTTGTTTGAATGTTTTTCCTATTCCTATTTGTTAGTTTTTATTTGTCTTATTTTATTATTATTCTTTAGATGCCTGTTTGTTTTCTAACAATAGACAGGAAGGGTAGGGTCTAAATGGGCAGGGAGATGGGAGTAAATGAGAAGTGAGAAGGGAAACCATGATCAGAAGATTTTTCATGGAAAAAATCTATTTTCATTTTTTTTGACCAGTAGTATTTGCTTTTACCCTAGGTCTCTGGGCTCTATAGTCTCTGGTTCTTGGTCACCCAAGAAGTGTCAGATATGGGTTTCATCTCATGAAGTTTTCAATAAAAGAAAAGAAAAAAATCATAAAAACATAAAACACAATAAGCTGACCATTAATATTCAAACAGTTTATTCGTGTTGGGCTATAGCACTTGCCTAGCATGCACAAGGCCCTGTGTTCTAATCTTTAGCAACACAAGAACTAACAGAGGAAAAATTCTGTAAGGAAGGGAATGTCATACCTTCCCTTGGTAGATATTTCAGTGAGAAACGAACGTGTCTGCCCCTAAGCTGTGCCCTTCTGTTTGTTTCTCAGTATAAATTCTTGTGCTAATTCTCAGTACTGACCAACTGTCTTTCTTTAAATTTATTACACTTTTAAAAGTAGCAAAATCTAGACAGATATCCTTGAAAAGCCAAAGCTTCGGTGATGACGAAGAGAACAGTGGCTGCAAGGGAGCGAATAGATGTGACCACAGAGAAGCAGCCGGGGAGAATTGGAGGGGATGGAGCTTTTCTGTATCCTCTATTTCAGGATGGCCTCAAACTCATAATCCTCCTGCCTTCACCTCCTCAGTTCTGGGGTTACAGGCAGACACTTCCATGCCTGCTTTTGGTTTTTCAGTAATTTGGGGGAATTTTTAATTTTTAACTTGATTTATTACCTGTATGCTTGAGAAGCATGCATGGCACAGTAGTCCTGGAGAGGTCAGAGGACTGCTAGTCTTTAGGGGTTGGTTCTCTCCTTCCATCACAGGTTTTTGGGGGTCAGAGGCACTGAGCCATCTTACTGGCCCTGGGAATGTTTTGTAATGTTTTTTTGAACAATAAATTCTGATCAGGGTTCCCCTCCCACAATTTCTCCAAGATCTTACTCTTTGGCAAAACTACATGTGTGCTCTCTCTCTCTCTCCTTCTCCCCCACTCTCTCTCTCTCTCATACACACAAACACACACACACACACACACACACACACACACACACACACACACACTATACAAACCAACCAGAATTAAAAAACACTTACATCAGGGAAAAAAAAGAAAGAACATGGACACAAAATAAGAAGCATAGTTCACAAGCAAAACACCAATAAGACAAAAAATGCCCAAACAGTGTGAAACAAAAGGTCTGTATGGATGCTACTGGGTTCCTTTCGTGTTGCCATCTACTGTGAGCATGGCGTCTACCTTAAGAAGGTTAATATACCAGTGAGTCTCTATTAAAGAAAACTAATTCTTCCTTTGAAAGTAGATGTCAGTGGGAGATAGCTTCTTGGTTAGGGTGGAAGCCCGCGTCCACTTTCCCATGTCAAAACTAGGGCCCCAATAAGATGTCTTGGAAATTTTTAAGTGAATTATTTTGCTGCATGAACCCTATAGCAGGTTAATTATTGTTGAGTGAACACATCACTCAGGACACAGTATAGAGCCTCCTCCTGCCCCATGCTGAGCCTTAGCCCTTTTCCTCCTCTCTGGAATTAATGTCAATAATAATTTCTAAAACCACAAATTCATTTTGCCCATTTTTGAAAACTGTATAAATGGAATCTCACGGCTATGATGCATTATGTATTCTTTTGCATGTAGCTTCTTTAACTCAACATTATGCCCATGGAATGCATTCATTCTCAACACTTAGCTTCCTCTTATGGTGCTATGTTATTTCATTGTACAGGTAAAGATTTTTTATAATTCATTCTACTTTAGATGGAAATTTGGCTGTCCAGTTTGGGAGTATTATAAACAACGTGTCTACAGGGACAGAAAAGAACCTAGAAATAGATGTCAGAATTTAACATCTGATAAAAGTAAAATTCCTTAAGAGTGCCCAATATCAGGGTAGTTAGTTCATAAAATTAAATGAATCTAAAATCTTCAGAGAAAGTGGAATTTCTCACTGGTAAGAGCAAGAGTGTATTAGTCAATAAGTGGTGTTATGGTACAATTGTCTGTTCATTCAGAAAAAAATTAGGGTAAATTCCAATTTTATACCACACACAAAAATCAATTGAAACTTAATTGAAATCTAAATAGAAAAAAACAAGCACTAAATGTACCATAACATATTTATCTATTACAACATCTCAGGAGATAACTATTTTATCATTTTGAAGATGTAGATGTTGAGCCTCGGAGAGACTATGTAGCTTTCCTGAGGTCACACAAGGCCCTACACAAGGAGTTCAGAAGACACCCACAGACACTTTGTGCTCTAGATATAGGTAAAGGATAATTATGTGTGTTCACTCAACTCAGCTATCAATTCCTAACAAATAATCATCCCTACCTGCCTGGAGCACAGCCCAGACCAACAAGAATCTACTCTAAGTTCAAACTAAAACTCACTTAAAAACATCCAGTCTCACACCCTGAGCCTCCCAGCAAGTGTCATCCATTTTCTGAACAATACCATAGAGAAGAGATTTGTGTCGCCAGAACAGGTGATCTAGTGCTGTAACTGCATGAGCTGTGACATAATGGTACTTGTCCCAAGGAAAAATGAGTAGATGCCTCCCAAAAAGGTAGCTTGGGCTGGAGCTACCAACTCCGTCTCTTCCTTTCAAGGAGTTTCCCCCCACTCCAAAAAAAAAAGAATAAGAGCTCAGCCACTCATGACTTTCCCAACCAGGACTGTGGGGGTTTAACACATATTAAACATCTGCATGTGGGACTACATTAGGAGTGCTGTAAAGAACACAGGAAGGCACAAAGGGTGGGCCCAAGCCCTATCCCAAAGGATACGATAGACTCTGATGACACCCTATGGAAGGCCTCACCATCCAGGGAGAGCAGAAAGCATATGTGATAGGTAGGGTTTTAGTTGGGAGGTAGGGGTGGTAGGGGAGGAGTGGAGGGAAAGGGAACTGGGATTGTCATGTAAAACAATCTTGCTTCTAATTCAAATAAAAAAATCTGCAAAAAAAAAAAAAGAACACAGGAAGGCATGTTTTAGTTCATTTAGTAGAGAGATAATAAAACACCTGAGGCCAGATACTTTGTAAAGAAAATGTTTCTATATGCTCACAGGTTTGGAGGCTGAGAGTCCACGGATGGCTATTCCTGTTCTGCCTTCTACCACAATATGGTGTTGGCATCATCTTAGAAGTGTGAGAGAGAGACAAAGCAGTCATGTGCTGACAGATTCAGGGACCAATCTTGCTCTTATAACAACTGCTCTCACGAGAACTAGCTCACTCCACAAAGATAGCATTAATCCCTGGCAAGTGCAATGGCTTCATTACCTATTCATCTTGCCCTGGGAAGATTCCACTAACTCTCACAGTCACTGCACTGGGGACCAGGCTTTCAATGTGTAAACATTCCAGGGACACACTTAAACTGTCTTCAAACCTTAGCAGGATAAGATGGGCTTTCTCCATCTCTTAAAGCATCCTCCACAGCCAAGGCTCCCCATCCTCTTTTGTGCCTAGTTCTTCAATATTTTTTTAGCAGTACCATGCTTTGAATTCTAGGACCCTGTGCTCGCTAGCAAACACTGCCCTGAGCCACATCCCCAACCCTTCTCCATTCCCTTTCAATGGACTTCTGGTCTCCCTCCTAGTCCTTATCACTTCCAAGGCTCTGTCCGTCCCATGCACACTGTTTTCTCTAGTAACTCCCTCATGGTCCACATTCAAAACAGCTCCCCTCACATCTCTTCATTCTCCTGAATAAATCAGAAAACAAACAGCCTCTTTGGAAAGTGTGTCTTTAGAACTCCAGGCAAAACCAGCATGACAACCAGAGAGGGCTTGAATTACTCTGCAAGCAGTGAAGTCTAAGTTGCTGAAATGTGTATGGGGCTTGAGATATGGACCGTGGACACCAGTGGGACTGTAAAGGATCCAGTATTCTACATTAAATGGAAGTGGGCAAAACCAGTGAGTGATAAATTCATTGAAAAAGTTGCAGTGGGAAATGCTAGCCCTGTTCTCCACTAATACGTAAGATACAACAGAAAGACATAACTACCTCCCGTCTTCAAAACCCAAAAGATGTTAGGGATCCAGACTTTCTGCTGCAGATTACTATAGGACATACTGCTCAGGTGATCAGAATACTGCCTAGTGGCCTCTACTCCCCACAGCAAAACCAGGGAGTTACATCTGTCCAGCAATGCCTGTGTGCTGTTAACGGATACACATCAGGACTCCAAACCCACAGCAGAGCACAGAACCTCCAGGATGCTCTCCCAGGCTCATTCCTAAGACTAATGGGAGTCTCAGTTCCTATCTGTTTTCAGAACAAACTTCCCAAGCTTACTCAGCACTGTCCTCACATCCTATCCATCCTTACCCCTGATACAGCCTCTGCAATACACTTGAGAGCTTGCAAAGTAATGTGCATTTCTCTAAATATCTGTCACTCACTCCCTGTCTCCCTCACCAATTCTTCCTGTTCTCCACTTTCCCTTTTCCCCTCCTTCACTCTTTTTATTCTTTCTTCCAGTTGTAAAAACGTGTATGCAAAACACTTGACCCATTTCTCATTAATAAAAAATATACCCAAAGCATCATTATTTTAATACCACAATGCACATGATGATGATTAGCCTAAATAATCAGCATCTAATACTGCTGCATCCAACAGAACTATTTGTTATGGATTGACAAAAGTTCTAAATTATTTTTAAAAATATATGTCTACAGATTTTCATCATTTTTATTTTAATTAGAAACAAGATTGATTTACATGACAATCCCAGTATCTACAGTTTTTAACCCATAAATAAGACAAAGACTTGACATGATGAATATTACATAAAGTAAAATCCAGGATCAATAAAATTTGATATGGACAATATATAATCAATACATCAAATTTTGTTTCTGCCATTTAAGTGGGAAAGAACTGCCCAAATGAAAATGATTTCAGTGGAGTTAACATTTTTAGAAATGGTCTAACTGTGCTTTGTAGAAAATTGATCAAGAGATTAAATTGACTTAATGGAATGACTCTGGCAAATATTGTCTGGATGGAAAGTCCATCTAAGTTGATATATTTCTAATTAAAATTGTTAAATTCAAAATGTTCTCAGAGCCAAAAGAGCAGGAGAAATTGTTCTCCAAGTCCAAAAGGAAGGGTCAACATGCTGAGGTCAAAATGTCCTGTAACATGACAGATATGGGCACTATGCTAGGTCACATCAGTTTGTCTTTCTGCTTCTAAAAGAAAGAAGGAAAGGAACAACTATGAGATTCTGTAGAAGTAAACCAGTTGTACAAGGATATATGGACTGTACAGGCACCTAGAATATCAGCAAAAACAGAGGCAAAGGAAGAGGGAAAATGACCTCCATAAAATGATTGCCACAGCAGAATTTATACAGAGGACTATTGTAAAGAACAAAGGAGAAAATCCTTCCCAGATGCTCGACTCTGGGCACAGTACGGGCACAGCAAATAGTAGTTATGCTGGATGTCGGACATGGCAGGAGGGTCTGAGAAAATGAAGAGTTGCTAGGCTAGCCTTATAGAACCTCACTTCGATGTTCCTTGCATCCTCTTCCAAATCCAGTTCTGACCAGTCCCACTCACTTTCCAGGGCTCATACTGGTGCGCACTCATGCCCTTGACCTGGTTCTGCCTCTGCATCTCTCATCTCCACCCGGAAAATATTTATGTGTCCTTCACAACCCAAGTCAATGTCATTCCTTCTATAAATTTTCTATTGGTTCTCCTGCCAAGCTCCCAGAGCCTTTTATCCATATTTTATCACCTCACATTATCAGAGTTGGTTGCTATTTCCCCCATTACATAAAGAGAAGCTCATTTTCACTTGGACTTTTGAGCTCCTGATGCCCAGGGGAAACCCAGCAAATGTTTTGGGGAGCAGCTTTACTAATAATCCCCAAATTGGTCTAAATCTTTCCTCTGGAAAGATTCCTTCATGCAATCTAGCCTATTTTGAAAACACAATTAGATTGTATTTTCTTTGCCTAGAAACACTTCTGGTGGCAAGAGATGCTTTGGTGAAATGCCAATTTAATGTTAAGAGAAAGTTCTGGAACATTTCACCAGTAAAGGGTTATGACTGGTGGGTTTCTAAGAAGTCTTCCTAAACAACAGAGATCTCATTACTATCTCATTACTATTACAGAGATTCAGGCACTATCCTCCTCATTAGCCTTTAGAATGATTTGATGCTAGAGATAGATTCTACACCAATCCACACTTGTAGCAGGGTAACATTTTGAGGTTTTAGCATGTTGAGAAATTACAACAACAAGGGTACTTTTGTTCTTTCAAATTTAATATATTCTCTCTGTCTGTCTCTCTGTCTCTCTGTGTCTCTGTCTCTCTCTCTCTCTGTCTCTCTCTCTCTCTCTCTCTCTCTCTCTCTCTCTCTGTCTCTGTCTCTCTCTCTCTCTCTCTCTCTCTGCAACCAAGCCTTTGTTTTCTCTTTCTTCAAAGTACCAGATGACCAGTTGAGGATTAAGTGTAGAATTTACAAAAATATAAAGCAGAAATAATGACATTGCCTGCACATCCTGCATGTTGGCTATGTTGTTAGAAGGCTTTGATGGTGAATAAAGACATGTGGGACCTGACCTCTGCCACTGAAATGCTACCAGAACATTCTCTTTCTGAGGAGACTTCCCTGCAACATCTCAAGGCTTGGAAACTGGGGAATCAAAACTCAGACTCACGTGAGCATGTTACAGAATGGATCCAGTCCTTATAATGTTACTTCAATGTATGTGGCTGAGGCTAAACAATGGTATTGAATAATACACAGGTGTGCTCTTCCCTGGTGGAGACATTTCTCCCACTCTCAGCAACCCTCAGTTATTTACCGTTCCTTGTGTAGGGCTGAAGTCTCATGGACTTTCCTCCGTCCACTTTGGCATGTCTATTGCTGTTGTGCTTCTTCAGTTCATGTTAAGTAGTCATGTTGGTGAGATTTTATGGATGTAGCTTCTGGCACTACTAGGAGACAGTTGCACAGCCTGATCCTCTGGCTCTTACAATCTTTCCTTCCCTCTTCTGCAGTGGTTCCTGAGTACAGGAATTATTTTATAAATGTGTCCACCGGGACTGAGCTCCATGATTGCATTTTGATTAGTTGTGGTTTTCTGTAGTGGTCTCCATCTGTTGCAAAGAAAATTTTCCTTGATGAGGGATGAAGACTACACTTATCTGTGAATATAAGGACAAATATTTAGATGTGGTTAGGGATTATGCTGGTTTGGTAAGGAGTGGTTTTAGGTTCTCCTCCAAGATCCATGACTTCACTGGCCCTGGGAAGTTGACTAGGTTTCCAATACCAGGCATGTTTTCCTCTTGTTGATTGGGTCCTAAGTCCAATTAAAGAGCTGTTGCTCCTTGCTCCAAGGGATACATGCCACCAGTGCACCCTTAGGGTTATCTTGACATGCCCATCATTGTTGTGGTGCACAGGTGTCATAGATGGGTAGGACTGGCCATTGTTTTTACAAGTAGAATAGTAAAGTTCCAAACTTCTGATATTTTCATAAACCGATGTAGTTTATTTAGTTAACAAATATATATCTAGTGCTGGCCAGGCATTGTGCTAGGCTCTGATGATGCCAGAGGGAGCATATATTTACTTGTTTACTTATTTATTTATTTGTTTATTCATTCATCCATTCATTTCATATATATCCTACCCTTTCCCATTGCCTGCATACACAAAACTGTAGTAGCTAAATCGTTGGAAGCTTTACACCACTGCATTTTCAGCAACAAGTTCTATATGCTATAAAATCTTCATGTGCCAAAGCAGTGTGCCAGCCAGCAAACCCCTCTGAAGGTCACTTCTGAAACCCCCTTAGAAGACATTTGTACCCATCTTAGTATGTGGCATCTTGTTTCACAGCTCTCAAAGCTATTGACATGTGGTTAGGGAAAGCTCTGAGAATTTTTTTAGTACATTACTATCCAGACCCTGCTCCAGACCAATCTCAGAATATGAAGATTGGCCAGACACAGGAAAATATGAAACAAGGTCCCAGTTCAGGTTTCTGGACCCCACCTCAGAGATTGCCATTTACCTCATCTGTCTGTGATCTCATGGGGAGTTTGTGGAGGCCTCTAGGATTCCATGCCGTAATCTGGTGACTTTCACAGTAGCAAGCTGTCTCTAGAACAACAGCAGCACCTGGGAGATTTCCAGAACTACAGTGTGCAGGTGTCAGAGACAACAGAGCATTTTACCAAATTTCCTGAATGACTCTGAAACGTGTTAGAGTTTTCCAAACACTGATCACACCGTGTCTCTCCAGAAACCTGAGAGTGATTCTTGATTCTTCATGCTAGCGTTATCCCAGACACATTCAGTTAAATCTGTCTACTCTACTTCATAATCCCCCACCTCTTCCTTTTATCTCTGTCACTATCCTAAGGCAAGTGGTAATCACCCCTTTCCTGGGGTAGTATAACAACATCTCAAAACAGATGTTTCTTTTCTAGTTAGTATATAAAATAATGGGTTTCACTTTGATGATGCCATCATGTACATTATTGCATTTGGCTCACATTCACACCCCCCTTACCTTCTCTGGTTATCATTCTTGCTAGTATCATTCTCTCTTCCCCAGTAGTCCAGCATTAAATAGATGTTCTTGGTAATAACCACATGCTTAGGCCTGGCTGCTGTTCAGGGTTACTCAGTGTGAATGGCAGACACAGCTGGACACCTGAGTTCTTTAGAAACTATACTGGGAATAAAATATGTAGCCCAAGACCAGGGATATGACTCATTCAATAAGTAAAGGCACCTGCTGCCAAGCCTTATGACCTGAGTTCAATCCCTGAGTACCGCATGGTAGAATGAGAGAACTGACTCTAACAAATTGTCCTCTGATCTCCATATATACACAATGGTGTGTGTGTGTGTGTGTGTGTGTGTGTGTGTGTGTGTGTGTGTGTGTATGTGTGTGTGCCTGTGTGTGTGTGTATACTTACATGCATACACACACAATAAACAAAGTTAAATAAACAAATAAGTAAATGTAATAACAAAATCTTGAATGTATTACCCAAGTGGATAATCACTGTCTAATGTGCTCATCTCCTCCCACTCTACCCGCTTCTAGAAGGGCCGCTTCCAGGGGGCCACCCTGTGCTACCATTCACTCAGCAGTTACATAAGTGATAATGCCTGTTGAAGGTCTTTAGAGACTTGCACTGGGATAATGATGCCCAGGCACCTTTTTCTCACACCACAGGAGGGAGAATCTTCTCAAAACATAAATGGCATCTTGTCTCTCTCCTACTTGAACCTTTAAATGCCTTACTATGTGTCTATTTTCTGTTACTATACCATCATACCACAGTCTGTAATTTATGAGCAGAATGATTCATTTCTGATAGTCCTGAAGGTTAGGAACTCAAGAGCATGGTGTTGGTGTTTGGTGAGAACATGAGTCTAGGGGAAGTTAATGAGGCTCATTTGTTCTGTCAGGAACCCACTCTGGGGATGAGAGCATTGATACAGAAACACTCTCATGACATGTTCCCTTCACTAAGGTCCCATTCTTTAAGACGGTCACAATGTCAGTTACATTTCAACAAGAAGGTGTGGGGGCACCCAGAGGAACAGCCAACTCCTTACCAGGGCCTGACATCTCCCTTAATGAATCTACAGTCAGGTGATGATTCACTTCCTCAGACCCACGAAGCCCTGTCCCACCCCAGGTCTTCATGAAACTTATTCACTCTCCAGAAAATACTTTCCCCACTGGTCATGTGACTGACATCTCATTCTTTGGGACTTGGCTCCAGTTTCCTATCCAGTATTACTGACCACATTATCCAAGGTGGCACACTTTTCATCTCCTCGGGTTATTTTTTTCATCTTTTCCACTTCATTTCTATATGGTTATTCTTTAATCCCAGGCTCATGGTTATTAATTATCTTTATACCATTTACTATAACTTGCAATTATCTCACCTGTCTGCTTCATTTATCTGTGTCCCATTCTCTCATTCTTATTTTCTCTCCTCCCCCTCCTCTTCCCTCTTTCCCAGTCTAGACTGAAAGGTCTGTAGAGTTGATGCTAACCTTTGCCTTAAGCACATGCACACAACAAAAGTGTATTAGGAGTGTTAATTGTATCTCCTGTTATTAAATGGGTAAAATATAACAGATGTTGATGGGAGCTCAGGTGAAAGAGAGCTCTTGAGTACATTAGTGGGAGTGCACACTGGTAAACTCGACAGAGGTTCAAAGGGAAACTAAAAATGTTACTGCTACACAGTGCCAGCTCCTCTTCTGCGTTAACAGTTCCATCCTCTTCCCAAATCTGACTCTACTCCATACTCATTACAATGCCTTTCAGAAGATCTAAGATAAAGAAATAATATAAATGTCCATCTACAGCTAAATGAATAAAGACAATATTGTATGCATGTAAACACTGGAATTACTTGACTTTTAAAAACAATGCTGAGAACTGAGCAATGGTGCCACATGCCTTTAATCCCAGCACTCGAGAGGCAGAAGCAGGTGGATCTCTGTGCGTTCAAGGCCAGCCTGATCTACAGAGCTAGTTCCAGGACAGCCAGGGCTACTACACAATGAAACCCATTTCAAAAGACAAAAAAAAAAGAAATTCTGGGTTTGAAGAGATGGCTCAGCAGCTGAGAGCACTTGACATAAGTCCCACCAACTCCTTAAAGAATGCACCTTACTTACTAACTGGAAGACCTCCTGTTAGGCTCCTTCTCTTACCTCGCAATAGTAATACTCTGGGATCAAGACTTCAAACTGCAAGCTTTGTGTGTTCTTGCCATCCAACCCATCAAACAGATACAAAATTTCAGCAACACAAGTTAACTCCTGGCCTCTTTGTGTCTATAATCACAATGCTGTACTGGATACTTGCAATTTTGTCAAGAGGAAAGAGCTCATGTTAAGATGTTCTTACCATAATAAAAATAACCAGTACATTGTAACTAATTACATTTTTTAATTGTCAATACCATCAACCACAAAATCCAGAAAAATTATAATTTTTCTATTTCTTTACCTGTTTGTTTGTCTGCATACACTTTGATTGCCTCTTCAGATGCTGTCAATTTTGAAAACATAATTTTCTATGAAGCAATAGAAAGATTATTCATATTTTCCTTTATACTGATAGATTAAAGTTTATTTTTATTTGAAGCTCAAAAGGGGCTCAGTCAGTAATGTGTTTGCTGAAAAAGCCTGAAGACCTGAGTTTGGATGCCCTGCATCCATGTGCAAGCTAAGAAAAGTGTGTGTGTGTGTGTGTGTGTGTGTGTGTGTGTGTGTGTGTGTGTGTGTCCATGTCCACAGCACACTTGTGGAGATCAGAGGTCTGAATACAGATTGTGAGAATCTGTTCTCTCCTTTCTATCATGTGGGTCCAGAGAACTTAACTCAGTTTATCAGGCCTGGAAAAAGAGCTTCTACCCACTAAGTCATTGCATTGGACCTGGTTTAGTTTGATTGTTTATTGAAGCTTTGTAATTTATTATTGGTATTGTCAATTGCCTTTTTAAAATGTGTGTAAGTCAGAAACCCTGTTAAATCCCATCAATATGTGAGCTACAGTTCTTGGAAGACTTTCAGAAATAGCTTTGGATTAGCATATTTAAAACTCCCCATCTTGCCCACTCCCGTGTTCTGGTGCTAGATAGTGAAGGATAGATGCCCTGCCCTGTTACGTCATATCACTGTATAGATTAGCACAGAAACAAATGTCGAAGTCATTTCCCTCAGGAGATGCCTGGTGATAATTTATCTGTACACATAAGTGACTGCAAACCACTTGGTAGAGTCAAACTAGAAGGTATCTACAACTGAATCCTACTGAGCTACAAAGTCAGCCTGTGCTCTCTTCAGTGCCACTCAACATGAAGGTAATCTAGTGGAAGATAAGGACAAGTCAAAGGGTAGAGAAATGTCAGTCTTCAAAATATTTTACTTCTATACACTTTGCCAAGGGTCCAGAGTTGAGAACCTTGGAGCTTAAGCATCAACATCTTTGTGTGTCTAGATAAAAGAATAAATACAAGATTTTTTAAAATGGACTCATGTTTCCTATTCTAATTCCAGCATCCTTATTGCCTTTTGTTTTTGTTTTTGCAACAAAGACCCTCTTTCCAGACAATGAGACATTGTTCAGTATGACTTGGAATAAGCATGTGGACTAGACATGGGCAATCTAAGAGCACCCTGTTTTCTTTGTTGCACGGTGACTGCTCAAGGTCAAGTACATACTATTAGGAAGGTCATTTGGAGTTTTCTGTGACATTCAACATGGATCTGGGAAGATGCTGTGTTTGTTGCTATGGGGACTCAGTCTTATAGGTTCAAAGATGTCCCTACTCCATTTGAGATAAAGTTTGTAGTTTGGATGTTTTCTTTCTCTGTGTATGAAGCCTTTTCCTAAACATGAAGATATGAGAGAAATTGTGCCTCTTTGGAGGACTGGGAACTATGGTTTAACAAGGTATCCACGCTTGCCTGAGGCTCTCGACTCCACCTTGGGCATTGGGAAGACTTGATCCTCAGTCTGATATCAGACTATACTCCAATCCAAGCAACATCAAGAAGGCATAAAGCGTAGTGCCTGGACCCTTTGCAGCATTCTCACACTCCCCGTGGCATTTTTATTTTCTTTTAAAAAGCTTAATAGTTTAAGCTGGGCAGTGGTGACAAACGCCTTTAGTCCCAGAACTCAGGAGGCAGAAGCACGTGGATCTCTGTGAGTTCAAGACCAGCCTGGTCTACAAGAGTCAGTTCCAGGACAGCCTCCAAAGCCACAGAGAAACCCTGTCTCAAAAAAAACATAGTTTTGTAATGTAACTCATATAACTCATATAACTCATGTAACATTTTTTTCCTAAGAGAAGGCCCAGAATTACATGCCTTGACCATTTTTCCTGTGATATGACTTTGACTTCTTATGTTATTGAGTTAGTTTTTCATCACTATGATGAGTACTTGAGAGGACTCACTTAACATGTGGGAAGCTTCAGCTGAGTTCTTATTTTCAGAGGTTTCAGTCTGTCTGTTGCTCCATCCCTTTGTGTTGTAGAAGGAGGTGTCAGAAGCTGCTCATCTCATGGTAGGAAAGAAGCAGAGAAAGGAGTAGAGGGCATGGAACATCTTCACCCCAGTGACCTTATCCTCCAGCTAAATTCCATCTCTCACCTGTCACCACCTCCCCATAATGTCATCATATTACAATTTATCAATGGGGTAATCCAATTAGGCCATAGCCCTAGAAATTCAATCACTTCCTATAAACCCATCACCTGGCAAGCAAGCCCACAGTATGGGAGCCTGTGGGTTACCTACCCTGCTCATACCATATACTCATTTAACAAAAACACAGGAAGAGCAAGTTTCAATGTGAGACAAGCCAAAGAGAAACAGGTTAGTTATCTGCCTGGCATGTGGGGTACTCAGAAGCAAGAATAATTTCTGTTAATAATCTCACTTAACAAACATATTTTTAAAAAAAAGTTTTTCAAAACTGGAAAAGAGGGTTAAGAATGTGGTAAATGCTTGCCTAGTGGTTACAAGGTCCTGGAATTGAGATTTAAAAAAGAGACAGAGAGAAAGCTTATGGTGCAGCATGGCAATTCAAGTACCCCACTCTCTTCTACTCCCATCTCCCTAGTCCTTCTCATATGAGAGAAGATACCAGAGAATTATTCCCAGAAATTGTTTCATCAGAAGGTTGTGCAGATTGAAGGTAGCATAGAGGTGTGTTATGCACTGGGCAAGTAGAAAGATGATTAGAAAGTCCAGGTTTTAACGAAGTATAAAACCAAAAGAAGGCTGTGCTACAGCTCCTTGGTTAAGAACGTGACTAGCATGCATGAGATCCCCAGCACCAAATAAAGTATTCCACAATTCAAGCTCTCTCTCTCTCTCTCTCTCTCTCTCTCTCTCTCTCTCTCTCTCTCTGTGTGTGTGTGTGTGTGTGTGTGTGTGTGTGTGTGTTTACTGGAGACAATGCCTCACTCTGTAGCCCAGGCTGACCTCTAACTCACTATGTAGCCCAGGCTACCCTAGAACCCCAGTACTTCTCCTCAGCCTCCCAAGTGATAGTATTAAAAGAGTGAGACTATGTCCAGCTAAAGATTCATTTACCTCTGAAACCTACGATACAGGGTTGTGAGGTTTTTTGTTGTTGTTTTTTGTTGTTGTTGTGTTGTTTTTGTTTGTTTGTTTGTTTTTTGGGTTGTGAGTTTATATCTGTAGAAAAGAAACATAATCCCAGGTCAGTTCTTCTACAAATGAATGACTCTTACATAGTAACAAAGCTTAGGTTTGTGTTCACCTGTTAGTATCACTCTATCAGCAAAAACAACTTGTCTATGTTTGAAGAATGCTAAGTGGCTGCTGCATAGGCGATAGGAAAGAGAGAGCATCAGGGGTAAAGTGAGAGGGGGAAACAGAGGCAGAAGGAAAAAATGAAAGGAAACACTCATACTCTTCTTACCTTATGCAACTGAGGAAAACAACGTGGATGAGACGAGAAATGGGAAAGCACGACCTGAATGTGAGCTGTGCTGCTAGAAGTTCAAGATGACTTTAAAATGCATCAAATATTGGGGGGAAGAGAAAGTAGTTCATGCACCTGAACTAAATCTTCGTCTTTCATAGAAAGCAAGAAATAAAAATTGTCTGATGTAGATAAAAGAAAAAATAGATGTAAATACATGACTGAGACTTTGGGTAGCAACAAAACAGAAAGAGTAAAAACAGAAACGGTTAAAAAGATGCTGCCCCCAGAGAAAAGTCCACGGGTAGGGCAAAGGCTTTGGCTTTTAATCAGTAAGTGCTTCAATGCTCTGAGACTTGTCACCATGTATATCTATTGTTCTGATCAAATTTCTTAATTTTAATAGATAAAATTCTGGAAACGGGTTCTCTGAATCAATGACAATGTGTTGACAATATTTTTGGATGCTCTTAAAGAAGAAGAATGGACCTAGTTTAATAGTGCCCTGGGGAGTGATGGTATCCCCCACAATTCAATTCCGTAAACATTTATTGAGTAAATGGATTCCCTGTGACAGCACCTCTGCTAAGCCACAGAAGGATAAAAAAAAAAAAAAAAAGAATCAGCCATAGTTCCTGCCCCCAGGAGCTCATAGGAAGGAAAGTAAGAGAAAAACATGAGCACACAAGATAAGGTAGATTATACAGTTGCACAAAAACACAGTGGGGCTGGAAGAAGGGTTGACAACCCAACTTATGAGGAGTACCAGGGCACAGCTGATGCTGGCCAGGCCCGTCCCAGCGTATGCTGACAGTATCCTACTGAGAACTCCTGTGACTTCACATGCCCTGGACCCAGGATCTCACCATCACTACTGAGTTCCCTATGGCTCCAGGATGGTGGTCGTTTTCAAAAGAATTACCTTTTGAGTGAAGACCTTGAAAATGGGTGGAAACTGGACAAATAAAAATCAAGTTGCAGAATAGCACAAACAAAAAGCACAAAAAATAGGCAGAAAAGAGAAATACACTTGTTTCCTTTTTGAGTCTCCAATGGCTTCTCCATTTCTCTCATGCTGAAGAGATCGCCCAGTGGTTAGGATCATTGACTACTACTGCAGAAGAAGTGGGTTTGATTCCTTAAACCACATGTCTCTCACAGCCATCTATAACTGCAGCTCAAGGGGATCCAACACCCTCTTCTCGGTTCCCTGGGCACTAAGCACACACTTAGTGCAGATATGCATGTAGGCAAAATACTCATGCACACAAAATAAAAATCAATATCTTTTTTTAAATTGTTTGTATCTCCCATAATTGTTTGACTTGTGTCTGTCTTCCCCATCTGATTAATTCATAAAACTGAACTAGGAATTATCTCATGTATTACTACAGCCCTAGAAAAGCCCATTATCTATCAGATGCTTTAGCAATCAAGCTGAAACAGAGCTCAGTTGGTAGAGTGTTCCTCTATCATGCCTGATTCTGGATCCAGTTCACAGCACTGCATAAATTGGGCTTGATGGTGCAAACTTGTAACCCCAACACTCAGAAAGTGGAGACAGGAAGATCAGAAGTCAAGGTCTTCTCTTGGTCTCTAAGCCAGCCTGGGTTAGAGACAACCTTTTCAAAAAGAGGTTTAAATCTTTAAATGGTAAGCAGTTTTTTGTTGTTGTTTTCCATTGGTGTGGAGAGTCCCTGATGATGATGAGGAAGAGGGGAAGGAAGGAGGAGAGAAAGAGTGAAAGAGAGAGGGGAGATGAAGAAGGGGGAAAAGAGCACAGCCCTACTGGCATGTGCCCCTTCCTGTCTGTAGTTAACACATGATGTCTGAGGTCCAGTGAGCATCATGAAGGCAAGAACTACACACTGAAAATGACAACTAGAAAGAGTTTAAATTCAAGTACCCATGCTGTCTCTGAACTTCTCATCTTTAGAGTCTCAGTATTTGAGAAATAGAGGATACCTGTTGGTCTAAGCACCTCTACTCAGATTTCTGTCCACAATCTTAATTGATAAACTCTCAAATGAGCTCATAGTGTCTGTTTCTTAGAACCAAAACCGTCACATCTCGGGGGGGTGGGGGGGGACACATCACCTAACACTTCCTCCATCTCTCCACCTACTTAGCCAAAAAAAATTTTCACGTCTACAATCTTCTTCACAGAAAAAGACAATCTTGCCCCCTAACAGCTGCGCCCACATTCTGTACTCGATGCCTGCCTCTCAAGCCCCAGATGCTCACCCAGACAATGTCTGGTGTCCTTCACCAGGGCCCTGCCCCCATTCCTACTCTGCCAAACACTTCATGCCCACTTGAGAGCCTGTCACTTTAAGTCAGTCTCGCCCTCTACACCATCACTCTTTATTACCTTGACACATTTGTTTTCTTCTTCAAGAAAGTTTCATCCCACATCAAATTTCTATTTCATTCCTTTCATTCACTCCTTAAATGATTTCGTCACAGCACTCTACTAAAAATGGCTCTCGTTGAGGTTGACAAGGACACAGCTGGTGTACACCACAGTCAACCTCTCCCTCACTGCTTACAGAGATGTCACACTCTGGGCTGAGCACAGGCTGTCCTATTTTCTCTCCTACCTACCCTCCCCCACCATATTCTCTTGGATCTTTTATGTATAAACTTTGGGTTTCAGCTCACCCACCACATTTTCACAGAAGCTTCCCTGAAACAACTGTCCCAGGTAAGCTCTTTGTGCCTCGGTTTCCTTGACTCTAGAGTGAGATTTATAATCTCTGTCTTAGAGAATGTCTTGAAAATTAAAGGAGTCATATCTTTAAACACTATTCTTGCTAAGCATATAGTAATACTACACAAATGTTTGTTCAGGTAACAAATAAATAATTCACTTCTGGAAATTACTCTTGTCCTACAATTATCTGACAATATTGAAATCGCCATTTGTCTCATCCTCCATATCAGCGGTTTTCAGCTTTGGTTTCACAGTAGAACCACTGGGGGTATTATTAGTCTGATCTGAAATGTCCCCCAAAAGGCTTGGAGTCAGTGCAACAATGTTCAGAGGTGATGTCATTCGAAGGTGACCAAATCATAAGGATGATAATTCCATCAATGAATTAATCCATGTAGAAATTAATAATTTAATAGTTTGGGGACATGTTATAAACTTTGTGAGGTGGGGCTTCATTGGGGGAGGAGGGTCTCTGAAGGTATACCTCTGAAGGGTATTTTTTATACTCAACCCTTTCCTCTCTTTCCCTTGCTCCCTCCCCCTCTTTGTCTCCTTCCTGGCCAACTCTTTGCTCCACAGCATGCCTTGATGGTCTGCTTTTCCCACAGCCCCAGAAACAATACAACCAAGTGGCCATGAACTAAAAATCCTGGACCCATAGGCACGATCCATCTTTTGTCCTTTAAGTAGATTTTCTTGGATGTTTTGTCACAGTGATGGAAACCTGGCATAGGAGACTTTGAAAATTTATTATCCCCAGGCTACACTACACCAGACAAATAAAGTCAATATCTCTAAGAATTGTGCCAGGAATAAGTATTCCTCTCTCTCTCTCTCTCTCTCTCTCTCTCTCTCTCTCTCTCTCTCTCTGTCTCTGTGTGTCTCTCTGTCTCTCTCTCCTTCCCTCCCTTCTGCCTCCCTCCCCATCCCTTTCACTCCCCCACATCCCTCTCCCTCCCTCCCAATTCCCCTTCCTCCCCATCTCTCTTCCTCCCCATCCCACTCCTACTCCCTCTCTCTGTCTTTCTGTCTCTCCCCCTCTCCTCCCCTCCTCTTCCCCTCCCCTTCCACCTCTCCCTCTCCCTCCCTCTCTCATACACACATAAACACACACACATATAGAAATCCTTGGTATAACTAATTAAAACTTACAACTCCGATCTCACTAAATCTATGCCCTGGCTGCACCTTAAATTATCTGATGCATGCCAGGCCCCACCGAGATCACACTTAGAATTCCTGGAAATGGAACTGGCACTGCCATAGCTATAAAGCATCCACTGTGCTGCAGCCAGGGTTTGTAAACCTTGGCTCACACAG
Source organism: Cricetulus griseus (assembly GCF_003668045.3). NCBI lineage: Eukaryota > Metazoa > Chordata > Mammalia > Rodentia > Cricetidae > Cricetulus > Cricetulus griseus. The sequence goes on from NC_048596.1 coordinate 77,134,031, forward strand.
GCAAGCATAGCTTGTCATCTGTTTTTATAAAGAAAAAAACTTTCTCAGGAACACAGACACTCACTCACTTACAAATGCCTATGGCTGTTCTCTGCTACCACACCAGACTAGGCAGTTGTGGCAGAAACTTCCTGAACTAGAAAGCTAACACACATGCCTCAGACCTTAATTTCACTGTGGCATTCATACCAATAATACTGATGTGGTGGTTTGGATAAGAATATCTTCCACTCCCTGAAGAGTGGAACTATTTCAGAAGGATTAGGAAGTGTGGCTTTGCTGGAAGAAGTGTATCACTGGGAGGTGGGCTTTGAAGTTTCAAAATCCTGTACCACCACTACCACCACCACTGTGTGTGTGTGTGTGTGTGTGTGTGTGTGTGTGTGTGTGTGTGTGTGTGTGTGCCAATGGATCAGAATGTAGCTGTCAGCCTACTGTTCCAAAGCCAGCATGCATGTTACTATGCTCCCCACTATGATGATAACAGACTAAGCCTCTGAAACTGTAAGCAAATCCACAATTAAAAGTTTTCTCTTTATAAGAGTTGCCTTGGTCATGGTATCTCTTCACAGCAATAGAACAGTGACTAAGACAACTAGTATATGGAAAAAATATTTTTCAACTTTAATCTCCCTTTTTCCCATACATTACTTGGAAGAAGAAGAAGGAGGAGGAGGAGGAGGAGGAGGAGGAGGAGGAGGAGGAGGAGGAGGAGGAGGAGAAGAAGAAGAAGAAGAAGAAGAAGAAGAAGAAGAAGAAGAAGAAGAAGAAGAAGAAGGCTGAAATGGGAGTAAGCCACTAAGATCTGATTTGCATTAAGTCCTCTTCATGAGATGGAACCCATACCCAATGCTCTTGTGTAACCAAGAACCTGAGACTAGATAGGTCAGGGACCTAGGAGAAAACCAAATACTACCACTGTTCTGCTAAAGGAATGTAGCAATAAAACGACGACTAATGAGCTCCTGCTATTCTCATAGATCACTGCCTTGCTCAGCATTATCAGAGAAGCTTCCTCCTACAGCAGATGGGAACAAAAATCAAAGACACACAGCCGCACAATATGCATAGTGAGAGACCTTGGAACACTCAGTCCTAAATGGGATGTCTCCAACAAATCCCTCCCCTTACCCAGGCCTCAAGGACTCCTTAGAAGAGGAGGCAGAAAAAGTGTAGGAGCCAGAGGGGATGGAGGACCCTAAGAAAATAAGGCTTTCTAAACACAGCAAGACCAACACACATAGGAACTCACAGCACCTGCTGTGGTCTGGACCAGATGGGGTCCCTAACCCAGCTCCAATTGATAATCACTTGCAAATGAGGGCTCGGTTTTCTCCACAGGAATCTCACTCAGAAAACAAACCGCTTTTAAGGGTAGGCCCCAGGCCCAGCCGTCGATGACCAACACAAATGAAGCATCTTTGGAGGTTCTTTATCACATAATTCTGTGTAGGTCACTTTTTTTTTTTAACCTTACAGGTCCTTTGTGTATACATTATGGCTGCCAGTTTTGTGTTTTTAAGGGATTCCTGTGTGTTCTATCACGTATATCTCTGCATCTATGTGTTTCTTATGCTTTTTCTTTGGCTCTTTTATCTTCTGTTGGTTTAGTCCTATTCCAAGTTGTTTGTTTTCGTTTTATTTTCTTTATTATTCCTTAGGCGCCTGTTTGTTTTCTAATGATAGACAGAAAATCCAGACAGGAGGGGAGGCAGGAAGGAGCTGGAAGGAGTGGGGGGAGGGGAAACCATAATTAAAATGCATTGTATTAAAAAAAGGTCTATGTTCAATAAAGGAAGAAAAAGACAGGGTCTCACTATTATAGCCCAGGCTGGCCTTGAACCTGAGATCCTCCTGCCTTTGTCTCCCAGTGTTGGCGTTATAGACATGTATAGCCATGCCTGGCCAACTGAGATTCACTCCAAGCTTTGTTCTATAGTTCAATACAATAAAAGCAGCAAGATGCAGAGGCAGTGCCCTTCCTGGCCTGATTCACTAGCTTCAAGACACTTCATCAAGACAAGGTTCATTTCACTATCCCTCCAGTAAGTGTCTGCAAGCAAAGATTACTCTCTGCTTCTCTACTGAGCCCTGGTCCTCTGGCAGACTTGACTGCCTCCCTTTAATTACCAGAAGTTTGGCTGGTGATTTCCATAGGACTTTGGGGTCCCTCCCTCACAAAAAAAAAAAAAAAAAAAAAAAAAAAAAAAAAAAAAAAAAAAAAAAAAAAAAAAAAAAAACAGATAATGGTGTCTTCCAGACCATCATTCCCTTAAAAACTAAAAAAGAATTTCACTCTCTCTGAACTCTTACTGTCTCATTTCTGCAAAGAACACAGAACTCTTGGCTCGCTTGGCTCCAGGTAACCCTTCTTCAGCCTGTGGGTATATACCAAGGAAACATCTCAGGAATTTAACAAGACATATGCCTGCTTGTATTTTCCAAACTTTGTCACAAATGCAAATGTGTGGATTTGAGAGGCCATAGGGAGAAGAGCCGCACACCAGTGGGAAAGAGGTTAATTCGGACATCGAGCTGGTTCAGGCTCCACCCTGAGGTTGAAAGGGTCCCTTGAGTTGCATGATGTCATCTTGCTTCTAGCCACCTCCCGCTGCTGCTCGGGACCCCAGATTTAGTTCTTGGCGTGTTCCCAGGCACTCAGCTCCCAACTCATGCTGGGTCCCAGGGAATGTCAGAATTCTTATGCAAAATAAACTTATTTCTACAAAATAGGACTCATTCCCTTGATTCTTGTCCTTTTTTTTTTTCAATAGAGAGCTCCCATAGGCAAATAAAGGAATGCAGATGCCACTTTGAACAGAGCGATTCACACGAGCCTATCAAACCCACCACCCCCATCCCTCTTCTCCAGGTGTCCTAGTTTGTTTCCTCTTTCTGTGATAGACACCATGACCAAAATCATGGTATCCCATTTTAGGGCTTGAAGTCCATCATGAAAGAAAGTTAGCGCAGGATTTCAAGGCCTGGAGATAAAAACTAAAGCAGAGGAGGTGGAGGAGCACTGCTGGCTTGCTCCACACAGCTTGCTCAGCCTACTTTCTTATACAACCTAGGACCACAGGACTGCCTGCACAGGCATGGTACAGCCCTCTGTGGGTTGAGCCCTCCCACCTCAATCCTAATCAAAATAATGCCCTACATATCTGCATATAAGACAATGTGATGGAGACATTTTCTCAACTGAGGTTCCCAGATGACCCGGTTTGTGTAAAGTTCACACACACACACACACACACACACACACACACACACACACACACAAAATCAGCATACCAGGACTTACAAACACTAGGATCATGGGCTTTTTCGGGGCATTGCTCATCTACTAGAGAAAGAGATGAAGGTCTCATAAGGGTCACTTACATAATTGCACTGACCACAGCCATATGACATCACTTTTTGAGCAGCTGAGAGCTTTGTCAAGTCTTAGCATCAAGGAGAGAGCCCTTGACTTCCCCAGCACCCTCAGGTTAATGGCTCAGACCTATGGGGCTAATCCAGTAACAACCTGATAGTCACTCTTGTCTTTCACCCAGTTCTCCACATCCCATCCTTTCATGAAACTCAGAAAACTGGGCCCCCATGTCCTGCCAACGGTACTCAATTCTACCACTGCTCCACTAACCCAAGTCACCATCTCCTATGTGGTGGAACATTCCACGAATTGTAGTATACTTATCAGCATCCATTCCTGGTCCACTAGACGCCAGCAGCAGGCCCTGAGTGTGATGCTGTGTCTCACTCCAAATTCTAAACTCACCTGAAGCCACGCCTCAGCCTCTTCCCCTGACACTACTTGGGTCGCTGTGTTAGTTGTCATTCCACTGCTGTGACCAAATACTGAATTAACTTTAAGAAAAAGGGATTTGTTTTGGATCATGATTTCAGAGAGTTCAGTCCATGGTGGTAGACTCCATCAGCTGGGGCAGAGGACTGTCATGGTAGAAGGGTGTGTCAAGACTGTTCTTCACATCTTGCCTGACAAGAGGAACTGGCAAGAGATACAGGAAGGAGCCAGGGTAAGGCACAGCCCCAAGTACACCCCTCCACTGGTTTACTTCCTCCATGGCCCCATCTCCTACCCTTCCAATATGCTAGCATAGTATGAATGAATCAAAGGGTTGATCCATTCATTATTTCAAAGCCCTCACATCCAGCTGTGTATAACCCAGCACTATATCATCTCCTGGGGGGGGGTGGTCTCTCGATTCAGTCAAGTTGACAACCAGATTAACTACAACAGCTTCTATGTTCCAAACCCATTATTTCACTTCCAAACTTGCCTGTTCTGCCCTCCTGCTCAGATGACCCTTCCCCTAAACCCACCTGTGGCCAGCTCCCTCCTTAAAGGTGGCCCTCTAGGAGGAGTGATGAGCAAAGAGGTCAAGACTGGGCTGGTGAAACCCACAGAAACAGCTGACCTGAACAAGGGGGAGTGCATGGACCCCAGACTGATGGCTGGGAAACCAGCATGGGACTTATCAGTGAGGAGGCCTAGGCACTCTATGGGGCCTGTGGTAGTAGATCAGTATTTATCCCTGGCATATGAAAGGACTTTGGGAGCCCATACCACATGAAGGGATGCTCTCTCAGCCTGGACACAGTGGGGAGGGCCTAGGCCCTGCCCAGGATGATATGACACACTTTGGGGATCCCCCATGGAGGGCCTTACCCTCCCTGGGAGCAGAGGGGGGATAGGGTGGAGGGTTGGGGTAGTCGGGGAGGAGGGGAGGGAGAGGGAGCAGGGATTGACATGTGAAGTAGGCTTGTTTCTAATTTGAACTAATAAATAAAAAAAATGTTTTGAAAAAAAGGTGGCCCTCTCAACCCTCCTGACTGAAGTGCATCCTTCACCCTCCCCCACACCCCTCCATCTCCTTCTCATCTGACTGCCTGGTCTTTCCTCTTCATAGCACTAACTGGCACCTGAAACCACTCTGTTGACATATTTGTTGCTGTTCGTGGCCCAGCATAAGACTACAAGCTTTTGGAGACCTTGTGCTTGCTGCTTGCTGCTGTTTACTCCATGCCTGGCTACATACAGTGGGTATTCAATAAATAGCTCCTCCTCTTAGACTCCTAGTTATTACTAAGGAAGACATGATCCCCTGATTAAACCTGTTACTTAGCCCTTACAAACCAGACATTGTCCTGAGAGCCTTATGTACGGACATGTTTAACACTTACTGGAACCCTTATCTTGATTATTTTGTAGGTGAGCACACTGAGGTGCAGACAGGCTAGATAATTTTCATATTGTCCAGTAGCTTGTGGCTCATCCTGTGGTTTGGCTAAAACCTCAATCAATTAGTTGAGTGGTTTTGCTTTCCCTCATCAGACTTTTCTGAAAGTACAGCCACTGTGCTGTCCCCCGCCCCCTTAAACTGAGTTGGTGCTCAGTAAAGTCAATAAATGAATAAATAAATAAATGTTAAATAATGACTTGGTGAATGGGTGAGATTAGAACTCAAGTTCTCCAAGGCCTTACCCAGGATCCCTTTTGAGGCTCCAGTGTAAGAGGAATCAAGAGAGAAGCTGCTGTTAGTATAAAATCAGGCTTGCTGGGCTCAAGTCCAAGGTCTTCCTTTCACTAGCTGTGTGACCTTGGGCAAATAACTAAACTCTCTGAACCTCAGTGCTCTTATCTGTAAAATGGGGACAATGGTAATGTCCCCCTTATAGGGTCTTTGCGGAGACTGAGATCATAATCCACTTGAGTGCTGTGGATATAGCTCTGCAGACAAGGTGATTGTCTCACAAGCATAAGGACCTGGGTTTGATCCCCAGCAGAACTCATGTAAAAACCCAGGTTTGGTGATGCACACTTAACCATAGCACTGGGAAGACAGAAAGAAGAGGCTGCCTGATACTCACTGCCCAACAATCTAGCCTAACTGAAAAGCCTCAGATGCCAAGGAAAGAACCTATCTTAAAAAAAAAAAAAAGATTTCCACTCTCTTGCTCTCTCACTCTCTCTCTCTTGCCCTTTGCCTCCTCTCTCTCCTCTCTCTTCCTTTGCCCCTCCTCTCTCCTCTCTCTATCCCCCTTCATTCTCTCACCCTTCGCCCCCTCTCTCCCTTCTCTCTCTCTCTCTCTCTCTCTCTCTCTCTCTCTCTCTCTCTCTCTCTCTCTCATGCACACTCGCTCTCTCGCTCTTCTCCCCCTCTCAATCTCCCCCCTTTAATAAAATCCATGGTTAATGAAAAATTTTTAAAAGATTTCCAAGGTTGATCTCTACCCTGAACACACATGTGTACACATATGCACATAAAAAAGAACACACATATAAAACTACTTAGACACTTAACAAAGAGAAACTATGTATGTGTGTGTCTTTGTGTCTGTGTGTATGTTTGTTTGTGTTGCTACTATCTCACTGGCTTAAGGACTTTTAGGAGGAAATAATTTGGGCAAAATAGCTAATTTCAGATGCCCCCCATCCTGCACCCCAACCAAGGCTAAAAGATTCACAGAACTTTGCATAAGGGACTTTTTCTCCCTAAAGCTATTTTCCTACCGTTATCATAAATCTGATTTTATCTTAGGCCCAAGCAGGGAACTACTTCTGTAGTAGTAACCTTTAATAGCCCAGAACAATATAATTGCCACCTCTTAGCATTCTCCTCTCCAGGGTAAATAATTCTAATGCCTTTAATGCCTACTTGCCTTTCCCATTTTCTGATCTTTTGCATTCATTGTTCTCCGTTTGGAAATAGATCCAAATGAAGAAGGAGGAGAGCTGCTGTTGTCATAGCAACTGCAAAGGGACAGACAACCCAGCTTGGATGAAATAAGAAAAGTTGAGGGTTCCTTTTTTCTTTTCCTTCCTGGTTGAAAACAGCTCACTGCTTTGAACAAGAGGCATGTGACTGACACTGTCAGTCTTGAACAGTGCCTCCTGGGCCCCCACCCTCATCACTCCCACAGAAAGGGGAAACTGTCAGAGTGTGATGAGAGAAGGTGCTCAGTGACACCTCTATTGAAAAGCATTCCCCATTTTATTTCCACTCTTGAGGCTTCGTTTCGTTTTCACCTAGCATAGTTCACAGCATCACCTTCCCTCTCTTGATCTGCATTAGATTCCAGAGCACCTATGGACTCCCAGCTAAATGGATCCCTTCCAATAGACCAGGGATGGCCTTCACTCCTTACTTTGTAAATCTTTTTAAGTTACATGACTAAAACAGCATTAAACAACAACTTGAGTAACCTACACACACAGTCCATTCTTGCCAATGGACATACTCACATGTTCAAGACAGAATTACACCATAATGGGGCTCACATTCCAGGACACAGGTATTAACAACTTAAGGATAACACTGCCCTGCCTCTCAGTTTTTATCATTCACTTAGTGGGTCTGATTTCCAATGTTTTATTTTCAGGCTTTAATGTTGCTTGGTCATTATATCTTACATATAACATGCAAAGTTTTTCTAACCAGTCTCAGTAACAGTTTAACCCAGTGGTTAACAGCTAGGAAGGCCCTGAGCTCTCAAAAGCCTGGTTTAAGCCTGACTCCTGCACTTGAGCAAACGGCTCAATCCCTCCCAGGTCTGCAGTTTCATAGCTTTCTTATGAAACTGAAAAGAGAACCTTTCAGAGTTGATTGTTGACTCTAAATGAAAGTATCCATTTAAAGTGACTAGTACAGCATTTAAATCATGGCCAATACTTGGCAAATTGTGACTATGTTGTCCACATTTTTAAGCAAGAGTTTAAATCATTTATATTTACCCTAAATACTGGTATTTCATTTAACTTGCCACCATGATTCATAATCTGCTATGATGATGTTTTCTTGGCATTTTATATTCTTTTTCTAATTTCTGTGGGATTGATGGTATTTTCTTTGAATATTAACTTGTTCTTTGACAATTTCATATATGAATAATACATTCTGATCACCCCCTTCATCCCTCTGCTCCCCACGGGTCCTTTCCCATATTCATGTCTTTTGTTGGTTTTTGTGACCCACTGAGATTAACCAGGGCCATCTGTGTGACCACAGGTTTTACTCTGTCCATTGGAGATTGGTAAGCTCACTAACAGGTACACAACTAAAAATAGTGACCTCCCCTCCCCCAACAACTCCCAGCCCAGACTCTTATCAACAGAGAAGGGTCAGGTCCCATGAACCCCTCCCCTTTGATGATATTTTCTTTGCTTAATTTTTCCTAGTTGTTTTATATATCTGTCTCTGTCTCTGTCTCTGTCTCTGTCTCTGTCTCTGTCTCTGTCTCTCTCTCTCTCTCTCTCTCTCTCTCTCTCTCTCTCTCTCTCTCACACACACACACACACACACACACATTTTTCTTCTTCTAATGTTATCTTTAAGTTGACCCCAAATTATATATTCTTCTCTCCTCAATGGTAATTAATCGACATCTAGACCTTAATAAACCTTGTACATTTCCTCTTCCCTTGCAGTTTGCACTCATACTTCCTTATTGGAAACATCTGGAATTTCATTCCAAATTGATCCCAGATGTGTTTGACTTATTGATTTGTAGAGTCAAAGCTGGGGTTTGTTTTTGTTTGTAGTGTCTCAGGTTTTTTTTTTCTTTCATTTATTTCCATTTTGTGGGAATACATCCTTAATTAGCGCTTTCAGAGAAGAGCCGTGAGCAATAAAATTCTTAAACACTTGTGTATACAAAATCTTCTTTATGTTCCCCACACTTGATTAATGGTTTAACTGACAGAGAATATCGAGTACAAAATAATTTTTTCTTAGAATTTTGAATTCTATTTTCTCTTCATTTTCATTATTGCTGCTGAGAAGGCTGGTACCAACCCTTCTGGTATTCTGGGAGTCCATCTCCAGTTCTGGAAGTCTCCCATCAATTCTGTCATTGTTCCCTCTGGTCTCTGTTACCTGCTTCTCTAACTGTCATTAGACTGATTTTGTAACATAAAAAACAGTCCATCCTCCCACATTTTAGTCCATGACTTATATTTTACATTTCTCCATCATTTTGGTGTGCGCTCTGGAAGAGCTCTTTGTGCCAAGTTTTCTAATGTGGTTTTCAGCTCCTCATGCCCTTACTGGTCCTGTGATGATAACCCCAGCATCATAGACCTCTGAAGTTCTATTTTGCTTAGCAGGGTTTTAGAGTTCTGATGGCATATTTGATCTCTGAAAACCCCTGAGCACTGATAGTCTCTCCCTCCCCTATTGAACTCAAGTCTCAGTTGGTAATTTTTGCATTTTGTGACTTGGGCATTTCTCTTCTGATTTGGGCGTTTTTGCAAGAGTTTGGTGTGATTGTCAACTTAATTTACCTGGAAGGAAGGAACTTCCATGGAGAATTTACCTGTATCAGATTGATCTACAGGCATGTCTGTTGGGTATTTTATTAATTATAGATAGAAGAGGGGCCCAGACTATTGTGATTAGTGCCATCCTTGGGCAGGTGGGCATGAGATGTATAAGAAAAGTAGCTGAGCAAACCAGAGAGAGCAAACCAGGGAGCAGCATTCTTCCTTGGTCTCTGCTTCAGTTACTGCATCCAGGTTCCTGCTCTGGCTTCCCTTGATGACTGTACTGTATCCTATAAAAGAAAATAAACACTTTTTTCTCTAAGTCACCTTTGATCAGTATTTTATCACAGCAAAAGGAAGCAAACTAAACCATTTGGGTTTTTTCTTTTATTTTATAAAAATAACAAGTTTTGTGAGCAAACATTTGGTAGTAGACTGGATTTCTATTCACCAGGCAGAGTGAGAAATCCTGTCCTAAGGGAATAAGGCAGAGAACAATAAAGCGAGACACTCTATGTCCTCCTATGGCTAACCTCTGCACATGCATGTGTACAAGCACACACACACATATCACACACATGCACACCCATGCACCAAACCCTTGTGGACATCTCTACTTCACGTTTGTGAGGCCCTAAGCAAAAGACCTGTCAAAGCTATGGCAAGACTTGTAACCACAAAATTGGGAGGATAAATATGTATTGTCTTAAACTGATGATTTTTCTTAATCACTAATGCACTGTGTGTCTCCTGGATATAGATTCACTGCT